>NW_022111378.1:3097176-3112239 GCF_000313985.2 Echinops telfairi | reverse complement strand
TCCAGGATGCAGCACAGCTCTCTCAAGTGCCACAATGTCATTATGGAGAGCTTTTCCTTTCTCATGACTGTCACCTGTCAGCTGTTCTTCCTGTATTTCATAAACTCAAACATAGTGTAAATGTGATTTAAAGATTTCCCCTTTCCTCATCCCTCTGCTCTTTCCTTTCTATCTAATTAAAAACAACAACAACCAAAACCAACAGCAATAAAATTCTACCTTCTGTCAATTCACCGTCATTGAGTCAATGCTAACTCATTTCGACCTCCTATGGGTTTCTGAGACTCTAACTGTTTTCAAGAGCAGAGAGCCCAGTCTTCTTCCCGAGGAGCTGCTGGTGGTTTTGACCTGCCAACCATGCTGATCACAGCCCAACACGTAGCCACTATACCACTAGGGCTCCAACCACCTTCTGAGCAGTGGTGATGGTCTGAGAAAGTGGTGGACAGGCCACTCTTGACTTTCTCTGACTACCCAAAAAGGAAAGAGAATCCATCTCCACAGGAGCCCAAGGGGGGGCTGCATGGAAGTAGAGGCCAGAAGTGCGGTCAGTGGCTAGCTTTACCTTCTTCTAAGACCAACTGTTCCTTACAGGCTCTCTACTTTTCTGCTGACTTCAAGAATTTGTTGCAATAGCCACACAGAACTCACACATCGCACTCAACAACTACGGGGCTTATCAGGAACATGAGTAAGTTACCACCAACCAGGATCAGAAAACAGACATTAGAGCACCACCTCTCCTTATCCAGCACACCAGTCTCATTCTGATTTTCAGCCTCTGACCACGTGGTCCCTTGCCAGCTGCCTCTGTCATTCGGGAAGCCTCGCATGGTTCTGCCTCCCAGTCTTCCAGTCTCAGCACTGCCCTGCTCTGTCTCAATTCCTGGCCTTCCTCTCGGGTACCCATGTGGCATGGCCTCTCCTGCCATTCCCACTTCAGGCAGGGATGTCTGCCAAGCTCTAGTGACTCCTCTTCCTTGAAGATTCTGGATATTCATTTTTCTGCACCTTGTAGGCCTCCTTTTTATGCCCACTAGTCTCTATGAGTGTTTCACGCCCCCAAATGTTACGATTCCACCCAAGGATTTGGCATGGATTTCAAAGAAATAGCTAGAAAATGCAGTCCAAGTAAGTTGACTTCATTCACCACATGTTCACACAACACAAGAAATGAAATGTGTCACTGCATTATTCATGTAAAACTGTTGAAATAGTCAATGCATTGTTTCATATATGTTCAATAATAATAATAATATGTGTACATATATAAATCATTGGAAAAACACACTCCATCTTTGTTTAAAAAGATCAATTGGAAATCATGTGGTATATATGTTATATACCTATGAATTTAAAAACTAACATTTTATTACTGAAGTTGTAAAAAGGTTAGTGAGATACTTAAGAGCATTTTTTATCTTAAATATCTCTTGCTATACTGGATTTTAAAAACTTCATTATATGTAAATAATATAATTAAATATTTAAAGACAATAATTTCTCTAATTAGTCCATTATAGCTGGCATGCCCTGAATGTGTAAAGACTCTTTACCCATTTTCTGTTTCAAATTTCAGAAGAGCCATATGCAAATAATCCCTATTAACCCTTTGCAAATGAACTAAGAATCACCACCAGGCTATTGGGTCAGAACAAGCAGTGAATGTTTCAAGTAATGAACATAAGAAAGGGTTAACTAATGAATATTCTTGAGGAAATGGCCTAGTTGTGTACCCTCTGTAGGAAATAAACTACCATATTCTTTTTAAATGCTTTTGGTACAACATTATTGGCATATATTTGTATCTCGTAATATGATTCATAATAAAAATACTCTTTCCTTTTCATGTACACACCCAGCAAGCCTGACAGCCAAGTGTACATGTGTGTACAGACACATCCATGCTTACACACACACCATTTCCAGTAGCGATGCATGTCACTGAGGAAGCTGAGGACAGAGGTCACCCCTGTTCACCGATCTACTTCTCCAAACACAATGTCTTGGGTACCTATGATGACACCATCTACCAGCATGTGTCCCTTGGACATCTTTTCCAAACCAGCCAAGTGGGCAAAACCAGGCGCCTTGATCTTGCATCAATACGAGCGGCTGCTGCCATCAGACACCAGGTATACACCAAACTCGCCCTTAGGAGCCTCAATGGCAGTGTAAGTGGCCCCTGGAGGAACCTGGTAGCCCTCGGTGTGCAGCTTAAAATGGTGAATCAGCGACTCCATGGAAGTCTTCCCCTCGGATCGCTTTAGAGGAGACACTTTTGGCGTCATCAACCTTGATCTCCCCAGGAGGTATCTTGTTAAAAAACTGTAGGATGATCCAAAGGGACTGGCGCATCTCCTCCACCCAACACAGGTACCGATCGTAGCAGTCCCCTTGGGAGCCAATGGGAACATCAAACTCCACCTGGTCATACACATCATAGGGCTATGCCTTCTGAAGGACTCACTGGATACCGGAGCCCCGGAGCATCACCCCACTGAAACCATAGTTAAGGGCATCCTCTGCTGTTACAACCCTGATGTCCACTGTGCGATATCGCCAGATCCTGTTGTTGGTCAGCATCTCCTCCACCTCATCAATCCGGATAGGAAGTTCTCAGAAAACTCATAGATGTCATCCATGAGCCCGAGGGGTAGGTACTGGTACACGCCTCCTGGCCTGACGTAAGCAGCGTGCACTCAGGCTACGGACACTCGCTCATAGAACTCAAAACATCTTCTCCCTTTCTTCAAACATCCAGAAGAAAGGGATCGTGGCCCCAATGTCCAGGGCGTGTGTGGTCACCGCCATGAGGTGATCCAGAAGCCGTGTGATTTCTCCAAACAGCACTCGGATCCACTGAGCCCGTGGTGGAGGCTGGATGTTGAGCAACTTCTCCACAACCAGTGAATAGGCCTGTTCATTACACATCATGGACACATAGTCCAGCCGATCGAAGTCTGGAAGGGCCTGCAGATAGGTCTTGTACTTCATGAGCTACTCGGTGAGGCGCTGCAGCAGGCCAATGTGAGGGTCACACTTGCGCACCATCTCCCTGCTCAGTTCCATCAGGAGTCGCAGGACTCCGTGGGAGGTGGGGTGCAGAGGCCCAAAGTTCAGGGTCAGGTTCGACACCAATTTGTCCTTGGGAGGGTCCACATCATTCCAGGGTGGAGGCTTCCAGTGGGCTGTTTCCTTGGTAGGGTACATGAACAGCCCCTGCAAACTTTTCCGCCCATTCCACATCTGGCTGCCACTGGGCTGAATTGCCAGTCGGACCCTGGCCTCAGGCTGCAGCACCTGGGCCGCAATGCCGGTAGGCTGCAGAGGGCCCTCGGTGCCACCCTGTCGCTCCCGGGGCCGACGGCGGATCATAATAAAATATTTTAGTGGAAGAACACGCATCCAGATAGATGACACAAGTTGCTGTGTTAGACTTTTCTTAGTAGTGATTTTATGGAGGCCCATTTTCACTTTTTATTCTTCAAAATCAATCTTAACATCACCTCTGGGAAGATTCTCCCAAACCTGTCCCCTATCCAACCAGCATTGTTACTTTATACCTTTATTGCTTTTATCACATTGCATCATAATTATTTACTTAATCGACTTTCTTCTTCACTGGAATATTAGTTCCATGAAGCCAGACCCTGTTTCATTAACTTTGAATCCCCCAAAGTTTAGTGCATCCATTGTTTCAACAAATATATATTAAATGTCTACTCCTCCAGAAGTGTGTGCTGGGTCCAAAGAGATGGAAGAGAGAGAGAAACTGAGAGATTCTTGAATTTATAAAGTTTACAATTCAATGAGGGAGATAATAAATATAGAAGCAAACTTGCAAAGCACTAATTACAAATATGGATAAGTTCAATAGTGTAAAAAAGATAGTGTGAGTGCTTTAGAATAACCGGAGCAAACTAGGACGATCTACCTAAAACTACCATTGTGGTTGAGACCGGGGAGGAGAGGTTCCAGGCTAAGGGAACAGTGTGTTTGTGTGTATTAGTTTCATAGTTGCTATAACAAGATATCATTAACTGGATAATTAATAGGACCCCTGGTAGAATACTGGTTAAGTGCTCAGCTAGGAATCAAAAAGTTGGAGGTTTGAACATAACAGTCCCTCTGCAAGTAAACCATGTGGCATTCTCCTGAGTCCAAGTCAACTCGACAGCAGGGAGGTTTGGGTTTGGGGTGATGTATAAGTACATCGATGTCTTGTCTCCTAGTTCTGAAAGCTGGGGGTCTAAATCCAGGGTGTTGTTAGAGCCATGATCTCTACAACGAGAAGATCCTTTATGGCTTCATTCTGCGTCTAGTCGTCTCGGGTATTCCTTGCTTTATAAATGAAGGTTTCACCCATCTCTTTGCTCCATGCTTTATCACTTCTTTTCTAGGGACACTACTTCAATTGGATTAAGGCTCACCCAACTCCAATATGACCTTATGTTATTTTAACTATTAGCACCTTCAAAGACCCTATTTGTGAATATGGTCATATTTGTAAGTATTAAGGGTTAGGACATTAACAGATCTTTCAGAGGCCTACTCTATACATGGTAATGTATGAAGTTTCTGAGACAAGGAAAACTCAGCAGGAATTAAACAGGTAATTGCAGGAATACATGTTACTTCTTGCACCAATGAATAGAATACAAAACACGTCATTATTGAAGCTTTAAGAAAGTTAGTAGAGTATTTAAAATCATTTTTAATCATTAATATACCTTGCTATACTGGTAACCACTCCCCTTTATTATACTCAAATCATATGAATAAACCTGAAAAGATCAGGTAATCCTCCTTCTAAATCATTCCATTATATCTGATATTTCCCTAAAATGTGTAGGATTTCTGAGCCATTTTCTCTTTCAAATTCCCAAAGAGGCGCATGCACATGAACCCTATTAGCTCTTTGCAAATAAACCAAGAATCAAGGCCATTGGGTCAGAACAATTACTGAATGTATCGAGTATCTGGAAAGTAGCCGTGTCTGCCAACCTGATGGAAAATAAAACATAACCCTCTCTCCTCTCACTATTGCGCCTCCTCTCAACCAGGGCAGAGATTGCTAGTTGACCTTGCTGTCCTTTTCCGTTGAGGCTACAGAGCACCCCGAGATCTTTCGTAGCAGAGCACTTCCAGCAGCCTCCACCAATTACTCAAAAGGGACACGCAAGATGATAGCATTGCCCTCTTCCCGATTAAAGTGGTTAATATACTTTTTAACCTAACGAACGGGGGACTTGACGTTTGTTTGAGAGCTACAAAAGCTTTCATTAATTGAGTTATATATTTAAAATCATGAGTAAAGAAAAGGGAGATGAAGACCGCTCTTCACAGGAGTTCAATAGATATTAGCATTAATAAGGATGGTGGTGGTGAAAGTAATAACAATGGAGAAGTGTGGGGAATCCCAGTAATTTATAGGAGTTAGCGTTTGAGATTATTCCTAAAAGTGAGAACCACATGAGCTGTCCTTTAATGGCTACATTGATGATGATGATGATGATGATTATTGTTGTTGTTTTACTTATAGCCCAGTTACTATGTTATCAAAAGAATAGAAAAACTCTATCCTTAGGAAACCCTAGAACTGATTGTGATTGCAAACTCATTTTTAAGGCGATTTAACCTTGGGTGGGGTGGGGGTAGAATGTTCTAAAATTGATGTGGTAATGATTGTACTGTATATTGAACTATTGAATTGTATGACATGTAAATTATGTGCCAATAAAACTGTTGAAAAAATGATAAAATAAAACTATCCTTACACTCATGCAAAAAAGACCATTTCAAATGACACAAGTAGTAAGAAATTACCCTTTTGACCTACACCACATACTCTTAGAAATAGCCAGCCATCAGCTATGCTGACTCCCTCTCTTGTTCTCTTGCTGAGACCAGAACCCCAGCAAGCCAGTCACTTAGTCTACAATGATCATCCCCATCTGCATTGGACAATCTGCACATATAAGTAAAAATGATAACATTTATACTTTAGTGAGATTTAGACTCGGAAGTATTCTACTGCATTGTTTAGATTTAGAAGCAAAAAGTAACACAGTATAAAGGGTAAGTAAGTCAACAAGGCTTCCTGCTCATACATCCACGGGCTTATTCTAAAGGGTGTGGATACATGTCTCTGCAAACAGTAGGTGCTGCAGACAAGTTCTTTCAGCAATACGCTCTGACTAAAAGGCACAGTCAAAACTACATTCGGAAGAGACATGAAGAGCCAGTTCTGTTTAAGGCAGAGAGGTTTGCTCAGAAGTGCAGGCCAAGTGATTTTGAGAATTGCAAAATAATCATCTTACTAGGCTCCCTTGGATGCTCCACAATGATCCCAGGAGCTAATGAAAAAATAAATTTTAAGAAAATGGAAACTGTATTGGTGAGAAACAAAGACCAGGAAAATGGCAACAAGGATTTTTTTCCCATCACAAAAAATGTACCTGCTCATTCTAGTAGACAAGGCGACTGCAGTTTAGAGGATTTAAGGAACTAAGTCAGTGGTGTGTGCGATAGGTTTCTTTGTATCACCATGGCTGCCATAGGAGCCACATAGGAATATGTGGGTCGAGTTTAGCCTGTCAAACAGGTCGCAGCTTGATTGGAGGGCACCTTAGATCAATGGCTCTCTGGCAGCTGCCCTCTCTCCTCTCCCTCTGCTTTCACCTTCCTGTTGACAAGACACGTGGTGCCACACTTAGACCTGAGAGAGCCCTGGAGATGCTTCCGCCACCACTGGATCCACAAGACTTTGTGAGATTCCTGATTTTTGCATCATTGCATGTGCTGCGTGAGTCCAAAGATGAATTTAAGAACTAGCATTGGACTTATGGACTTGATCTGGACTGGGCTGGGGTGTTTCTTCGTAGACAATTACTCATTGATATAAAGTTCTTTGTTGTACATACGAATGTCTCTGGATTTATTTCTCTTGTCAAACTGGACTGACACAGTAAAGCTGAGATTTTGAGAGAGATTGACCTCAGTGCAGAGCTCACATAATTTGCACGACCTTTTATTTGCCTACACACTTAGTTTTATTTCTCCCTACAGCCACACACTATAACGAGTGAAGGAAAGGCAAGTGACTATTCCATTCACCACATTTGTGGGGTGCTTTGTGTGAGTGACCAAAGGAAGATATAACAGGCGTTCCTCTATTGGGGAGAAAGGGTTATTCCCTTCCATGTAGGAAAGGGGAGAAAGAAGGAGATTTCTACTTCTGTAAAGAATTACAGTGTCAGAAACTCACGGGGACTGTTCTGCCCTGCCCCACAGGGTCGCGATGAAGCTTCACCAACACAGTGATAGTTGTTTGTTTGTTTGTTTGTTTGTTTGTTTGTGGTGTGTGCTGGAAGGATCTTGGGTTCACATCTTCCACCAGCCCACAAACCACTCAAACAGCAAACACCTTAGCAGTGTGTATGACCAGCTAATTATGACCCTAATCAACGTTTCCCTCCTCTTCACTGATGTCGTGTGTAAGGTTTAGGGCACGTCTTTTGAACTTCGGTTGGCAGGCATCATCGCCAAAGACTTCATCCACATCCTCCATCAGTTTTTCTCAGGCATGCTTGTTGGTTTTGTTAAGTGCTGCCAAGTTGATCCCAACTCAAAGCAACCCTAGGTCCTGCATCAGCCTCACAATGATTACATTTGAGCTGATTATTGCAGCCACTCCCTTAATCCATCTCACTGAGGGCGTTTCTCTCTTTTGCCGACCACCTAATTCACCAGGCATGGTCTTCTCCAAAGACTGGTTTCTCCTGATAACATGTCCAAAATATGTGAGATGAAGCCTTGCCAGCCTTGCTTCTGTGGAGCACTCTGGCTGTACTTCTCTCGGGACACATTTGTTTATAGATCAATACATATCCCTCCCCTCCGGAGGGAAGAAAAGCTGCCGGTGATATACAGTACGGAGTCTTGTGTGCCAACTTCATATTGTTACTAGTACCATTTGCTGTCAAGTTGCCCTAACTCATGGTAGCCCCGTGTGCGTCAGAGCAGAACCATGCGCCCTAGGGTTTCCCATATCTGATTGTTCAGTATTTGACCTCCAGGTCTTTCTTCCAAGGCAATTCTCAGTGGACTCAAACCTCTAACATTTCAGTTAGCAGCGGAGGGCATTACTCATTTTGCTCACAAACACTTTCATTAGCTTACCTGGTTCTCAGTTTATTTTGTGTGGTTTATAAAAGACTAATCCCCTCTTGCACAAACAAGCCCTTTGTTCTAGCAAATCTTCCAAAGCAGGTTCTAAGTTGAGCAACTGATTCTTAAGATAGGGGAGGTGGCCAGGAAGTCAAAGTTCTAAATAGAGTAGAAATGGACACAAAGTAAGTAGAATAAACTCTAGGTGTTATAGATGATCCATACTGACCTTCTTGCCAATCAGACACATAATCTTTTATATAGATGATATGACATATTTCCTGATTCCCCCCAAAATAACGTGGAAGGCTTTGGCTTTTATTTTTATTGACACATAAACATGTGCTATAAAACTGATATCACATCAAATGGAAGAGATTGATAATCCTGCAGACATCACACTCCCTTTCCAATTTTTTGAAGCAGACAATTTTTTGGTGCCAGACTCAGTTTACTCAATTGCTCACAAAGGCCAAGTAGTGAAAGTCCCTAACTAGCACTTCATCAAGTTTCCTAGGCAAAGATGCAAATAGGAAAAATAATTTTAAAAATCCTAACTGCCATTTTATGCACCAACTCAAATATGGGGGGGGGCTGAATAATTGTGATTGACAAACAAGTGCTCACAAACCCACTACTTATTAGCACAGCATGCTCCATTTAAGGGAAAATTTTCTAACAGTAAATACAGCAGAAGGCTACAATTATAACCTTTCAATGATTGCTATCCAAAGAAAAACCACTTAGTGATAAATTGGATGGCAAGAGGCGATCATCACTTGCTTATGTAAGCTTCCATTGATTTGACCAAGTTGTTTGCCTGGAAATATCTGGGCATTGATAAAAAAAGCTGCAAATACCACATTTCTCCCATCTAAATATTATTAATTACAAGGTATAAAATATGGCATTCAATTTGAAAGGTATGTGGCACTTTGACTGGCAGAAAAAAAATCTGCTTGACAACTGTTAATTATACTTTATGATAAATAATATTTATCATTTACATAATTATGTTCAGATTTAAATCCTTTCATAGATTTGCTTTCTCACACGCCTTGATGCATACCTGGAAGAGGAGGGCAATATCATCGTCAGTGTGCACGTAACGTGACATTCCTGTGGATCCAGCCTCAGACAGTTAGGTCTTCCTCATGGGAAATGAGTGGAGAGTAATTATAGGTAAGTGATAATAGATCATGAAAATTGTGATTTTCAATACCTGGGGGGAAAGGTAGTACTGAGTAAATAACTGTGAGGAAATTTGTCAATGTGTTATGGATTGTTTTCTCCTTTCCCACTGCCCACGCCTGTCAGTAATTATGAATAACTGAATGAATAATAGAAATGTATAGATATTTAAATGTACACACATGAATCCTGGTAGTGCCATGGTCACAACACTTTTCTGCTAAGCAAACCCTAGTGTCCAGAACTCACCGGTCCTTCTCTGAGAGAAGTTCAGGCAGTCTCCGTCGGTAAAGATTACAGACTTCCAAACCCTGACGGGCAATTCAATTCTATCCTACATGTGCGCTGTAAGTTGGAATATACTAGACCACAGTTGGCCTGCTAATTACAAGGTTAGCAGTTTGAAACCACCAGCCATTCCTTGGGAGAAAGATGAGGCTTTCTACTCTGGTAAAGAGTTACAGTCTTAGAAACTCATAGAGGCAATTCTACTTTGTCCTGCAGGGTGGCTATAAGGCAGGAATGACCCAATGGCACTGAGTTGTGTACATACAGGCACACATATTTATAGGAGCATATGTATGGTAATTACATAATCCAGTGTCAATTTGAGGATTAAGAGTATAGGGGTGGAATCTAGCCTGTCAATCCAGAGATAGCCAATGAGAACTCTTCGTGGGCATGGCCTTCTCTTGAGAGCTGTGGGGACTGCTGTATTTTCCTCCTTGGCGAGGGGAGACACTTCTCTCTCTGTGTGCACTCCCTGAGATGATGCTCTACTGACAAGACCTGACAAGACACATGGCACTACGCTGATAGACCCCCATGCCCTGGGAACTGGAAAAGCCACGTGGAACCCCTGTTAGTGCTGAGATGCTTACACCACCACTGGATGCAACAACTTTCTACCCACTGGCCTGTGATCATCCTGCATTCAGCATCATTGCATGTGCTTCGTGAGTAGGAAGAGGACTTTATAGATTGGTATCAGACTTATGGGCTAATATTGGACTTATGGGCTTCAACTGGATTGGGCTGGGATACTTTTCTAATGCACAATTACCCTTTATATAAAACTCTCTCTTATGCACATATCAGTGTCCATGAATTTGTTTCTCTAGTCTACCCAGACTAACACAATATGCACAATATGAGAAGTGTGCATGTATATGTGATCCTGTTTGAAAAGTTTAATATTTTTAAATAAGATCATATCAATGCATCCTAAACTTGATCACTTATAAATTCACAAAAACACCAGAGTAGAGACAGAGACACATACCTGGGAAGACAAGTGTCGCACGAGGATCACTGATAACTGAAGGAATGAAAAGGAAGCAAGGAGTTCCCAGACTACAGACAAGCAAGGGGCTCTGGTGCAGCAGTTATCAAAATGCTTGGCTGCTAACTGAAAGGTTTGTGCTTCAAACTCACCAGCCACCGCTCAGGAGAGGATGGGGCAGTCTGCTGCCATAAGATCACAGCCTCAGAAACCCTATAGGGCAATTCTACTCTGCCCAAAGGGTTGCTCTTAGTCACGTTGACTTAACGGCAACATGCTCTTGTTCATTTTTCTGCTTTTCATTGGCAAGAAAGGGATTGATGCCCTCTGCAGCCTGATGTGGATTTGCAGCCTACAGAACCGTGAGAATGCAGGGGCTTTGGCTTGTAGTTCTTTAAGAATATCCACTTGTGTGTTTGTGTCGTAGCAGCACTAGGTAACTAAGACGATTAAAACTGGACTCTTTCTGCAGGGGTGGGGTGGGGTGGGGCGGGTAAAATGCCCTGGTTAAAAGATAGTGCAACGCTTGAAATAGGGGAAAATGTGAAGTAGCATCAGTGAAAATATATTGCATAAAAAAATCAACAAGATAAAACAAAGGAGCAACATAAGTAAAAGCAATACATTTGAAATAATTTGTAAATGCAAAGCCTGAATTCGAGTCTTAACAAATCATCTAATGAGCACAAGCTGTATTTTTGTCTGGTGATTACATTATGAGACTTTTTTTTCTAGGGATATTACTATAAAAGAGAAGAGAAATGTATATACAGAGACATTGCTTACAGGATGATTTACAAAAGTAAAAATTTGGAAGCAATGGAAGTGTCTAAATGTAGGAGATTAATGAAATAAGTAGTTCCATATATTGGAATTATAATCAACTTGTAAAAATTACCTAAGTATAGAATATTAAATCATATGGGAAATGGTGATAATGCCTAGTGAAAATGTAATAGACATAAAAATGACATAAATAGCCTATCTCAGCATTAGCAAATAACTGTTCTGTGTTAATGTAAGTATAAATATAAATTAAAAGAGGCATATATATGAATAGAAAAATATAATAGTAATTACCTTAAAGTTTTAGAATTATATGTACATTTATATTTTTCTTTACATTTTTCTGTACTTTACAAGATTTCCACAATAAAATATACATGACTAGACTTTTGAAATAGTTGAGATAAAGTTTACATAATGTAAAATTAGTTTTTTAACCATGTTGAAATAGAATAGTCACTGCTACTTCATACAGTCACAATGTTGTGGTACCATGACTGCAATCTATGAAATACTCTCTGTTTTTTCCATTTATATTTATGAATACAATGGTCAGGACTTTTCACAACTCGGTATAAATGAAAAATCCTGGCTGTTTTGTGGACCACGGACCAACTGTCATCAAAAGACTAAAACAAAAACCCAAACAAAATAGAATCCGTTGCCATGGAGTTGATTCTGACTCATAGCAGCCCTCTACCAAGTTTGTGGACTGCAACTAGTCAAAGATGCAGACCCTCTCCTCCCCTTTCTCCCTGTGAAGAGTTGGTGGGTTTGAAATTTTTGAGAACCTCTCAATCTATTTGGCCCAATGATTTCACTTAAAATCTAGAGTTCATCATAAGATTGTCAAGGTACTGTGAATATATTGTGCAAAGATGACGACTGAAACATTTTAATAAGGAAAAATATGGAACCGATTTGTAAATCTATGAAAGGGTAATCATGTGGGGAACTGGGACAACTATTGTACACAGCTGAACAGTTCTTAAGATGATGATATTTAGAAAACACGACCTCCATCCTAACGGGACACTTTTGAAGATGCTATTTCCCTCCCACTATGTTCACCTAAGGGTATAGACCAAGCAACAATTATCCAATTTTTATGAGAAGCTGCAAAAGCTCTCAAGTTCTATAATATCCAGGTTCAAGGACAAAAGTAAGATGTCTATTGGCAGGCTCTTAACTATGATCCTAGAATTTGTACATTTCGGTATAAAGATACATTTATAACCATATCCATGTATCAAATACTTATTTTTAGTTTTAAAATCTAGATTTTCAGAACCAATTCTTAAATTCAGTGAAGTTTAGAAGAAATGACTTCGACTTCTAAAATAAAGCTAATTTCCTTGTGATACCTAATGATGAGACCATACACACCTCTCAGTTAGGGTGTAAAAGAGGTAACTAATTTGAGAAGGGTGCTGAGTCTGTGGTCATATTGGCTCATTCACTTATTCACTCAATGAATCCTTCTGAGGCACTGAGCTAAGTGCCTAGAAGCCCAAAGGACCAAAATAGCAGCATAGGCAAACCTCTTTAATGGAACTTGATGTGGAGAGACACATCATTCAATAAGCACTTACTCATAAAACAGCATGAAATGTGTCCTAAACAACACAATGGATATTTGTGTAGGCATTGTCTCAAGAGTAAGTCTCAAAATGGATTGTTTTTGCTTTTCTCTCTCTTTTTTTTACTTTATCCTCTCCACCCACACTTCTATTTCCTTCTGTAACAGATATGTTTTTTTTTTCATTTCTACCTAATAATAACCCAAAGATATTAATTTCCCATGTAACTTGTAAGCCCTTATGTTATAAAACAAGAGCCAGGATGCCAATATCCCTATCGTGGCTCCCTAAAAACATCAATATGTTTGACTGACCTCTGTATATGGCCCTCAATGACTCAGGTGACTAACTAGGAAGAGCAAACCCACTGCTGCCCATTGATCCTGATTCGTAGTAACTCACAGGACAGAATAAAACTGCTCTCCAGGGCTGGTGGAAGCGGAAAGCCCTGTCTTTCGCCCTGGAAGTTGCTAGTGGGTTTGAGCCACTAGCAGCCCAAGGTTTAACCCACCACACCACCAGGGTGCCCTGATTTAGGTACAAAAGTGTGGTAGTTACATAATCTGGTGGCAACTATTAAGAGTGAAGGGGTAGAGTTTAGCCTGTCAACCAGGTCACAGCTTGATGACCTCATTTGGAGGTGCCACGGAGATAAATAGCTCACTGGAGGCCAGATCCACACAGACACTCTGCTTGCTTTCCTGCTGACACGCTACATGGAGACCCAATGCCACCGCATCCACAAGACTTTCCACCCACTGTCCTGTGATCTTCCTGCATTCGGTGTCATTGCATGTGTTGCGTGAGTCTGAAGAGGAAATTATAGACTGGTATCGGACACATAGTATGGACTTGATCTGGACTGGGCTGGGATGTTTTCTTAATATACAATTACACTTTGATGTAAAATTCTCTATTACACACATACGAGTGTCTATGAATTTGTTTCTCTTGTCAACCCAGACTAATACAAAAAGTTTCAAATCTAGAATCCCTTCTACTGCAAAGTGTGTTGCAGATAAAGTTTTAAAACTAGCATGCTATAAATTCCTCTGGCCTCAAATGTATCTGACTGAATGCTATTAAAAAATAAAGAAAAGAAAAAGAAGTATGTTGCCCCTTAGAGCTGTCCCAGGTAAGAAGAACCACTGGTCTATCTGAACATCTACTTTTATGACACTCCAGCACCAGTATCTTCACATATAATCCAGCCTCCCCACCCCTACAATGGAGTCAAGCCTGACTCAGCACACCTATCAGACTAGAACTTCCCTTTTGAGTATCTGAGATTGTACATTTTTACGAAAACAGAGACACTTAATTTTCTTCCATTTAGCAGCTAATGGGTTCAAACTGCTGACCTTGCAGTTAGCAGTCCAATGTGTAACCACTACGTCCAAAGGATTCCTCTAACATGTAGCCAGTTATCAATATTTCCTGCACCTTGCCCCTGTAAGCTTTAACTTTACCAGTGCCTGGGCCCCTACTCAGAGTAACTCAAATATAATGAGTCTAAACTGAAGCCTGTGTTTTGAGATTATGAAAGGCTTCCCAGGAGATTCTACTACACAGCCAATCAAGAACCAGTGACTCCTATGGTCATCCCTATGACATACTTGGCCATCTCCTACTCAGAAGTAAACAAGCCTTTTCTTTTTGGTTATTGATGCATTAGGAGATATTTATCTATCTCCAGAGTTCATTCAAAGTACACCCAAGGGGTATACATATAGTCAGCATTTTCAAGCTGACCATAGCAAACATGTGCTTCCAAAGTTGATAAAAAGCATACCAGTTATTTTTCTTCACTTTGGGAGCAGATGAACAAAACTCCCTTTGATATTTACCATTTTAACCATTTTGTATAGTTGGCATAATTATATCCATTTTATAGAAGAGGAACTGCCATCCTGAGAGAATAAGTAAGGTCACATTGCCATGAACCTTAGTGGGGGTGGGGGAGCTAGAAAATGTGCAATCTATGACTCTCACAGAATTGAGTATCAGTCAGGAATCCCTGGTTGATACAAATGGTTAAGTATTCTGCTACAA
>NW_022111378.1:3089430-3090813 GCF_000313985.2 Echinops telfairi | reverse complement strand
GCACTATGAATAAGCTACTTTGCCACCAGGGTTTCTGTAAACAGTATTGAAAAGGTGCTGAAAGATAAGCTTTTATTTAGGGTGATGGAAAACTTTCAGAACAGTCATGATGGAACAACATGATGGACATATTTAATGCCAATGAACTGCACAGGTGAAGACTGCTAAAAAAAAAAAAAAGAAAAGAAAAGAAAAGATTTGCCATCAGCAGTCCAATGCCTAACCTACAGCATCACCAGGACTCCTTACAGTAACATATAACTGATGGCTCCTATAAGAGCCAGTGAATCGTGTATAGAGAAATAGGTGGCACCATTCACTGAGATGGTGACTTACTCCTTTCTAGGTAAGTGAGCAACTTCGCCATATATATGGAAGACTTCTTGCTGAAGCTGGCCAGTAACTCCTAGCATCCCTTGGTTCTCTCGCTCGCTCGCTCTCCAAGTAATTCTCCTCACTTGATGGACGGAGTGCTTTGTATTTTTATTCAGTGCTCTCCAGCTCAAGTTGTGTTATTCCTCCGTGAAACTTGTGATTGCTCTCCCAACAGAGTAGGATTTTGTTTTGACAAGAGGGACACTCCTCCTCTGACCAAGCTCCTGCCCTCACATGTAAGGGAAGATAGAAATGACCCAATCCTATGATCGTCCATCCTGCTTCTGAAAGAATGGGCAACGCGTTGGGCAAATAACAGCAGCCTCTGTGGGCGGCGAGCACAGTTCCTACACTGGAGATTGATAATGGAGACACACAGGCTCCCCAGCATCCCAGTCCACAGTTCAGTGGATAAATCATTTCACCTCAGGTTGATCATGGGATCTAGGCATCTGTATTTGAAGGCAAAGAGAGAAAGGAATCAGCTACATTTGGAATTCCCAAATGAGGCAATGATAAACAGTATTTAGATCTACTATGTAGGCCATGAAGCACCCCGGACCTGGTGCACAATAAGCTGTCAATGAGTATGAGCTACAGCCCTTTAGATTTGAACGTCTGTTGTCAGATCAATCAGTGTGGGGCTAGGCATCCTGGGCCTCAGAGGGAAGAGGCCCACATTTTCTAATAGACATAAAACTTGTTGAAACTCTACATGCCGGGTAGTTCTAACTCAAGGAAGCCGAAGCTGTTGGCATTCCCCTAGTAAACAGATACTGACTAACAGAAGACTTTGAACATTAAAAGCAGCCCTGCAGTGGAGGGGAGACCATTGCGGGCTGCTTGCTGCCTCTTGCTAAGCAAAAGCACATTGCCGCACTTCGCTTAGGAAAGAATGCTAAGTGAAGTAAGCCAAGCACAAAAGGACAAGTACAACATGAGTCCACTGAGGTAAGTTAAAAAAAAATGCAAAACGTGTACAGTGAACCCTTGCCACTTCGCGCTTCG
>NW_022111378.1:3086162-3087447 GCF_000313985.2 Echinops telfairi | reverse complement strand
GGAACAAGTGATCCAAAGTTGATGAGGAGGAGGGTGTAGGAGGCCTAGTAGGGCTTGATCAAGGGCAATGTAATTGAGAGGCATTACTGAAACCCGAATTAAGGCTGAACATTATAGTGGGACAAGAGGAAAGTAAAAGGAAATAGAGGAAACAAGTGGAAGGCAAAGGTCATTTATAGAGGTCTAAATACAGGCATATACATATGTAAATATATTTATATATGATAACAGGGAAAAAGATCCATGTGCATATATTTGTAGGTTTAGTATTAAGGTAGCAGATGGACATTGGGCCTTGACTCAAGTACTCCCTCAATGCAAGAACACTTCGTTCTGTTAAACTGGTACTCCATGATGCTCACCTTCTCAACACAATCACTGAAGACAAACGTGTGCATAAGCAAATGTGGTGAAAAAAGCTGATGGAGCCCGGCTATCAAAAGATATAGCATCTGGCATCTTAAAGGCTTGAAGATAAACAAGCGGCCATCTAACTGAGAAGCAGCAAAGCCCACATGGAAGAAGCACACCAGCCGATGTGATAACAAGGTGTCGATAGGATCAGGTATCAGGCATCCAAGAACAAAAAATCATATCATATCATTGTGAATGAGGGGGAGTATGGAGTGGAGACCCAAAGTCCATCTGTGGGCAACTGGAGATGAGCCAGTCAGGGTGCAGCATAGCATCGATGAAACATACAACTATCCTCTAGTTTTTCAATGCTCTACCTCCACCCACTCCTTGTGACTATCATGATCCCAAATCTACCTTACAAATCCAGTTAGACCAGAGGATGTACATTGGTACAGATAAGAACAGAAAACACAGGGAATCCAGGACAGATAAACCCCTCAGGACCAATAATGAGAGCAATATCAGGAGGGGAAGGGGAAGGTGCGGGGAGCAAGAAGGAATCAGTCACAATGATCTTCATATAACCCCTCCCTGGGGGACAGAAAACAAAAAATTGGGTGAAGGGAGACATCAGACAGTGTAAGACATGGCAAAATAATAATAATTTATAAATTATCAAATTTATAAATTATTTATAAATTATCAAAGATTTGGAAGGGAGGGAGGAGGGGGAGGGGGAATGAGGAGCCAACGGCTCAAGTAGAAAGAAAATGCTTTGAGAATGATGATGGCAACAAATGTACATATGTGCTTGACACAGTGGATACATATATGGATTCTGATAAGAGTTGTACGTGCCCCCAGTAAAATGATTTAAAAAAAGAAAGAACATTTATTTTTGAATTATTATCTGTTATCTACACACATC
>NW_022111378.1:3079923-3081287 GCF_000313985.2 Echinops telfairi | reverse complement strand
TACTTGCCTCTCCAGACTTTTCTAAAGTGCCTTTAGATTGTGCTCTTATTAATGGATAGAAACAAGGTGATGATACGCTTGGGGTGAGTCTGAGAGCATGGCCAGGTCCAATCAGGCAATATGAAATGAAACATGAAATGTGAGGAACACTTCTAGAAGTCATAGGAGCTCTGCTGGCAGGGTGGTTACATATTGGGCTGCTAACGGCAGGCAAGGGCAGCAGTTTGAGAGCATCAGCCACTCCTCAGAAGAAGGACAGGGCTTTCGACTCCCATAAAGAGTTACAGTCTCAAAAACCCACAGAGGTTTTATAGCGTCACTATGAGCTGGCATTGATTCTATGGCAGTGAGGGTTTGTTTTATTTATATATACATATAGCATATATATACATGATATATATGCCACATCTCACGTATTAAAAAGCAAGCAAACAAGCAGAGCAACCAAGAACATTACAACTGAGTTGCGCTCAACTCAAGCTGCCTCCATGAGCACGAGAGTAGCACTGTGCTCCACCGAGGTTCAGTGCCTGATGTTTAGAAGCAGATCGTGAGGCGTTTCTTCCAAGGTGCCGTGGGCATTCTCAAACCTCCAACATTTTGCTTAGCAGGCAAGCGTGTTCACAGTCTGAACCATCCAGGGGCCTTTTCCCCCCTCCTTTCATATATCGAGCTGCTATGGCATCAGCAGCAAGAAAAACGAAACTCCGGAAGGTCTGGGAATCTAAGAGAGAATTGGGCTCAGTAAACAGTAAACCAATGTGGTTTGATCCGAAGAGACTCTGCTCTCCAAATTTGTGAGAAAAGTCATCAATTCTTTTCACCAATCCCTATTTTTCTTGTTTTGAATATTCATTTTAAAATTCTTGATATCTGTCTGACTATAATTTAGCAACCTCCATTCTCTGTTTTAAAAATAATCAAAGGGTTGAGAAGAAACAAGCACACCAACCTGTCATTGAGGCAGTTCTGTCTCATCATGACGCTGCATGGCAGAGAGAACTGTCCTACAAGGTTCCAAGGCTGTGGTCTTTACGGAAACACACTGTCACATCCTTCTTGCATGAAGTGACTGGTGTCGCTAAACTGTCACCTATTCCAGGTGCTTAACTACTGAGCCACCATGGCTTTTTCAGGAATAGTGTACATAGATTGAAAAGAAGACAAACAAGAAATCATGCCTTATATTAAAACTATGCTCTCTAGCATTCAGTGATTAAATACTGTATTTTAATGAACTGATAGAGTCAAGTTATATAACCTTTATCTATTTGTGACATAATGGTTATGAATTGGACTGCTAGCTGCAAGGGAAGCTCAGAATCACCAGCTGCTCCTCAGGAGAAAGGTGAGGCTTTCTACTC
>NW_022111378.1:3077074-3078559 GCF_000313985.2 Echinops telfairi | reverse complement strand
ATCCCCGCCCCCCCACCCACAGCTAGCCCCGGGCTATGACTAACCTACTTAAAAATATATATGGTGCTGTAGGTGAACGTTTTCAGAGTACATTTTGTTCCCATCCCATAGTTTCCTTTCACTTTGTTTCCTTTTTCCTGCTTTCTCACCTCTGCCAATGGTAAAACGCCCCTTTGAACTCATATACTTGATTGTTCTGAGGAAGAGGTTCTTCTCAGGGTCATTTTACAGGCCTTTCTACAATACGAAAGGTTATCTCTAGGAATGGCTTTTGTTCCAGATCAGAATAGTGTCTTAGATCCATAGTCTTGGAGTTCCTAAAGTCTTTCAGACCAGCAAGTCTGAATTTTCTTTTAAGTAAATTTTTTGTTTTCTTCTATATTTTCCTCTGCTCTGCCCAGTTTCTCCTGTTGTTTCTCCCACTCAAAGCTGCCCAGCACTAATTCTTCTGATCTCAGAATTACATAGGCTGTGACCCAGTGGTGCGGTGCTTTAGCCCTTTGAGCTAATTGCCCCTGAGTCATTGATTTCTTCATTGAAATACATATCTTTAGGATTTCCTACCAGGTATGCCCGGGCACATAAGAACCAAGATTAAATTATGTTAGTACAAGAGTCAGAATTTCCCAACAAATGAAAGGGTCAGTGATACCTGACACAGTGATTGAATAAAATCATGAGTACACATTCAGGCTTAGTTAAATATTAATTAGTGCTGTGATCAGTTGGCATAGAGAGATAATGATGACTGATTTTATTTATACACATACTAATATATCATAATTTATTATTAAATGCTTACTGTGGCTGCCTGTACATCTACTCATTTAAACCAGGTAAACTCTGTGAGACAAGTTTGGTCATGACTTCCACTTTCTAGGTGTGAAAATTGAGGATGGAAGAGTCTATATATGTCCAAAGTGACAACACACTGTGTCTTCAAATGTCTCCTGCCTACCCTTTTAGCCGGAATGGGATCCATTTCTCTTTTCCTTAGGAGTTTTTCATCTTCCTCTTCAGTCAATTCTAATCTCTAGACTTTTGATATCAACTGAAAGATGCTTTCTTGTCTCTTAGAGAAGTTTAACTGATTAGTTTAAGTATTTAGTGCATTAGATACTGATGTATATTTGTAACTTAGTATATAGTTGCTATTCGGTACCTAGCAATTTCCAGTATTTGTGAGTAATGAATGAATATATAAGATAGTACAAAAATTGTCATTTAATGGAAAAAATAAACATGATTTACAAGGCTAACTTGCACCATGACATATAACTAATAAGTGATGGAGCAGGAATTCTAAAACCCATGTGGAGCAACCCTTTAGATAGCCTGAGTTATATTCATCAGGATAGGAAATGTCTTGCCCAAATTTCATACTAGACTCCATGTAGCATAAAAGAGGTACTTAACTCCCTCAACACAAGAATACTTTCTTCTAGTAAATTGGCATTCTATGATGCTCACCTTCCCGACACAACC
>NW_022111378.1:3068784-3070428 GCF_000313985.2 Echinops telfairi | reverse complement strand
ACTATCAAGGGCTCATGCGGGAGGGGGGAGTGGGGAGGGAGGGGAAAAATGAGGACCTAATGCCGGGGGTTTAAATGGAGAGAAAATGTTTTGAGAAAAGATGTACAAATGCGCTTTACACAATTGATGTGTGTATGGATTGAGATAACAGTTGTATGAGCCCCTAATAAAATGTTAAAATAAATAAAATTTAAAAAAAGATTATATAAAAGCAAGTCAATTAAGCAAATGAATAACTGCATCAATTCATTTAGTTGATGGTAACATAAGCAACAACAGTGCCATGAAGGAGAAGGAGAAGAAGGAAAAACATAAAAAGAAATCTACTCTGGATCTATTACTGGAATGCTTCACAAACTGTGTTTCTGTGTTGGTTTTTGCCTACACCAAGAATCACAACAGAGCAAATTCATCAGAGTGTGAAGTCGCCATTAGGCACAGGCTAACTTTGTTTGGCTGGGTTGAAAGACAGGATGCTTAAAGAGTAATTCTGCTGCTGGCTGAACTACAGACAGACTTAGGTTTTGAATTAAAGAATCTCCTTTGAATACGTTCAGGCGAAGAATGAAATAGGTGCATCAAGCATCTTAGTTGTGATAATGAATTTTGTTATCCCATTCCCTCATTCATTTTTATGTATTTGGGTGTCTTTAGGACCGCTCACCCAAGCATTTTCACCATTTTTATGAATAGTAAAATATCTATAGATACGCACAAAGAATTTCCCCAAATTTAGCAGAGTACACATTAGCATATACATATCATTTGAACACTAGACTCATTGGCATTCATAGAATCAAGTGACTTTTGTTAAAGAAGTAAACCTAACGGCTGTGTGACGAGCTGAGCATTGAGAGAGTGCTTCCTATTTTAAAATCAGGAAATTTGAAATATTTTAATGAAGTACATTTCTTCATATCTGCTAAACAGGTGACAGTAAAATTAAGTAGTTACTCAGGATATTTTTAAAGGATTTTGCATAAACATGGTTATGGAATATAAGTAAAAGCTGCCCTAACAGCTTCAAGATACAATATGAGGTTAAAGAAGAAAAAGAGATAAGTTGTATGCTAACTTCCATTACTTATAAAATAATTGATGTGTTCATAGGAATATAAAATAAAATGTTGAAAATATTTGTGCTCTGAAGAGCAATGATAAATGCTGGTGACTATTTTATATATGATTTATCAAAAAGTTGCAGAACATTCAATTTGTCTTTGTATAATGTTTAAATTTATTTATGGCACTGCATAAAGACCATTTCTGACTGTGCACAGTGGCTTGGGTTTGAAACACGTAGAATTTTATTCTGTCTTCTTGCATCCACCAGATGCTATAAATAAATAAGTTTTGCAAAGAAAGGGAGGGCTTACATTGGTCTTCAATAGAAATGGGTAATATTTAGGGGCATTTCCTTTCACTAAAATGTCAATGTCAAAATCATTGGAAATCCACTAAGTACAAGACAATACACTAGCAAACCTCCATATAGATGCCATACATTTTATGGCTTCAGTAGTTGATACTGTCATAATGACATTAAATCCTGAAAACAGAAACACATTGGAAAATATTGTATCATTTTAGATAGCACTAGAACTCTGGTGGCTTTGTGGATGAGGTTTTGGGCTGCTAATCACA
>NW_022111378.1:3054603-3068291 GCF_000313985.2 Echinops telfairi | reverse complement strand
GTATTAAAGTTCAAGTAGAACTTAAACCAGTGAGGACTGTGAGGGCACAGTCTAATCAGAGGAGACAGGGACGGACATGAGACCTGTAGTCCACTTCCCTGAGTGCAGCCCAGGGTAACAAATGTTCCATGTGGAAAGAAGTAGGAATGAGACCTGAAGTGGGTAGTAACTTGAATGCCAGAACAGGGATTGTTTTTTTAATCTGGCTATACTGTTTTTGAGGAAAAGGAAGTCATGGTCAGGATCCCTACTTGGAGAAGGAAATCTGTAGTGTTGGTTCAAGTGTTCAGTTCGTTTATATATTTCTACTCCAGAAAGTGGACCATAAGTAAGAAGAAGCCCTGGAAGACTAATGCTAGGAAATTTGGAAGACAGCTACTTGGCCAACTGATCGAAGAGATCCATATTTGTGCCCTTTCCAAAGAAAGGTGACCCAACAGGATACTCAAATTATAGAATGATATCAGTGATATCGCACACAAGTAAAATTTTGCTTAAGATCATCCAAAAAATGGATACAGCAGTACATAGACAGGAACTCTCAGAGGTTCAGACTACACTCAGAAGAGGGTGTGGAACAAGGGATATCATTCCTGATGTCAGGTGGATCTTAGTTACCAGAGAATACAAAATGCTTCTGTTTCATTGGCTATACAAAGGCACTCATCGGTGTGGACCATAATAAACTCTGGATAACTTGGGAAGAATGGGAATTCCGGAACACTTCATTGTGCTCATGCGCAACTTGTACATGGATCAATAGGCCGCTGTGCAAACAGAACAAGGGAACACTGTGTGGTTTAAAATCAGGAAAGGTGTGTGTCAGGGTTGTATCTTTTCACCATACTTATTCAATCTCTGTACTGAGCAAATAATCAGAGAAGCTGGGTTACATGTGGAAGAATGGGGCATCGGAATTGGAGGAAGGCTTATTAACAATCTGCAACAGGCAGATGACACAACCTTGCTTGCTGAAAGTGAGTAGTCATTGAAGCACTTGCTGATGAAGATCAAGGATGTTAGTCTTTGGTATGGATTACAGCTCAATGTAAGAAATCCAAAATCTTAACAACTGTACCAACAGTTAATAATGTCATGATCAATGGAGACAAGGTTGAAGTTGTCAACGTTTGGCTTTCTTGCATCCACAAAGCTCATAGACACAGCACTCAAGAGATCAAAAGACATTTTGCATTAGGTAAATATACTTCACAAGACCGCTATAGAGTATTGAAGCGCAAGGATGTTCCCTTGAGGACTAAGGTGCCCCTGAACCAAGCCATGGAATTCTCCATTGCCTCATATGTAAGTGAAAGTTGAACACTGAATAAGAAAGGCTGAGGAAGAATGGATGCATTTGAATTGTGGTTCTGCAGAAGAATATGTACATGTACCATGGTAATATGTACCATAGACTGCGAAGAGGACAAAGCAATGTGTGTTGGGAGAAGTAAGGCCGGAGTGCTCCTTAGAGGCAAAGATGGCAAGCCTCTGTCATCCAGACAAATCTCTGGAGGAGGACGTCATGCTTGGTAAAGTAGAAGGGCCGTGTAAAGGAGGAAGGTCCTCCACGAGCTGGATTGACACGGTGGTTGCGTCAATGGGTTCAAGCACAGGAACAATTACAAGGATGACGCAGGACCATGCGGTGTTTTGTTCTGTTTTGCACTGGGTCGATATGGACTGGAACCTACTAGATGGCACCTAACAACAACAACAACAACAAGAGTGAGGGAAGGGCTCTGAATTGGATTTGGAAACCATCACTACTACTACTGAAATTATTCTCAATCTTCAAGTGAGCCACCTCTGGCTGCACGAGAAACACAGCACTTTTCAAATTAAAGATAATGTCTAAAGATACATCAAACTAGGACCTAGAACTGGAGAAAACGTTGGGAAAGTCTGGAAATAGCTACTAATTCAGTAACCCCATGGCCTGTTGTTAGGTGATGTTCACTTGGTTCCAACTTGGGGACAACAGAAGGAACCCTGCTGATTCTGCACCATCTTCACAATTGTTATGTTTGAACCCATTGGTGCAACCACTGAGTCAATCCATCTTATTGAGAGTCTTTTTTTTTTTGGCTGCCTTTCTACTTTACCAAGCATGATGTGCTTTTTCCAGGGACTGGTCCCTCCTGGTACCATGCCCCCCAAAATGTGAGACAGTCTCTCCATCCTTGCCTCTAGGAAGCATTCTGGCTGTACTTGTTCCAGGACAGAATTATTTGTGCTTTTGAAAGTCCATGGTTCTTTCATTATCCTTTGCCAGCACCCTCATTCAAATCTGTTCATTCTCCTTCATTCTACCTCAGCCAGTGGCCAGCTTTCACACTGAGGCAATTGAAGGGGAGGGCACTGTACTCTAATCCAATTTATCTGAGGTTCTCACTCAAAGCAGCATGTCATTATTTCTTTATATAAAGATTATGCATACCTACAATTCTGCCTAAATTATAATGACTATAAGAGAGTATTTACCTGCTGTTTTTTTTTTTTTCTCCTTTTTAAAAAATCATTTTATTGGGGGCTCATACAACTCTTATCACAATCCATACACACATCAATTGTGTAAAGCACATTTGTACATTCATTGCCCTCATCATTCTCAAAACATTTTCTCTCCACTTAAACCCCCGGCATTAGGTCCTCATTTTTCCCCTCCCTCTCTGCTCCCCACTCCCTCATGCTCTGTTTATTTAATGGCAATTATTTCTATATAAATTTCAGAATAAATTTTTTCCATTATTTTTAGTTAATGCTTGACAATCACTTATAGTTGACTACTTTAAGAAGTCATTTTCTTCTTCCCATCAAAAACTGTACTTGGAATTCTTAAGGTTGAAACTTTATAACTGTAAATGGTATTTTTTTTTAATTAAAAGTTTCTAACAGAAGAGCATTCCAACTATTGAAACAGCTGATTTCTGAAGTACTAAAATGTTTGTTATCAAAATATTTATCCATATCTAAATAAGACTATAGTTCTGACATAGCACAGGTTTTCTGCAATGTACATATGCACTGACACAACGTCAGTCATCTCAAAGAGGGTATAGTTTAAGATGGCTCCACATTCTCTGGAATGATATATGCGAACAAGAAAGACTCCCCCCGCCCATCTTTGAAGATTTGGTTCTAACCCCCCCAAAATTTAACACAATCTCCCAAACAAATAATAAATTAAAATAAAAATCAATTGGATGAGTGGCTAGAGTAAGAATACTGTCCCTCAGCCATGACAAGTGTCTTCTTAAATCTGATTTAAATAGTAAAAAGAGAGATGTTTAGTTATTATCTGTGGTCAGTGTTCCCTATGTATGGTATGAAAATCATTTACTTAGGCAGTCATTTCCAGTTTCCTGCTTTTATGATTTCATGATACAATAACCTTTTAAATGTATGTTCACATTTGCATATGTACACAAAACCTCTGAAGGATATGTAAGAAATTAATAACAGCTATTAGCAAAGATATTAAGCTCTGTCAAACTGGTTGGGTATGGTAACAGAAATCTCAGAAGGAAGTTCCACTCTATATACTTGAAGAGTTCATGGTTTTTTAATTATGTGACCATATTAAGTAATCAAAAAACAAAAGAAAATAAAGTTATCCCTTCCAGAAGGCTGAAGAACATGTGGTTGTATACTTTGGTAAAAGAAAGCCAAGAAAGAATTTGATGATAATATTCAGAAGACCATGAAAGGTGTAGGAAGAAGGAATTGCTAGAACATGGTGGGGTAGAAAAAGCCAAATTTGAGGCACCCTAATGCAAAAGGAGTCCTGGTGGGACAGTGGGCACAAACTGTAAGATCAAAGGTTCAAATCAACCAGCTGCTCCATGAGGGAAAGATAAGGCTGGTGCTACCATAAGATTTAGAGTCTCTGCAACCCTAGGGTTTCTATTTGGTTTCATACTCTCACTATGAGCCCAAATAGTTTTAATGGCAGTGGATTTCTAATTGGAAAAATAATAACTTCCCCTTACTTCATTTTTGGTTAAGGATGGTTAAAGACACTTCCCCCCACCCCCAGAGGGGGCTCATGTGTACATCAAATGAGCTGTTTAGATCCTAATATGAAGTACAGCCAATTCTCTGGTTATGAACTTCAAACTCACAGACAACTCCACTTGCCCTTTCTCTTATGCAAACCTGCTTTCACTTGGAAACAATTAAACCAATCTCTTCTCAAAATAAATGATTTATCCAAGTGCCTTCACTTGCTGCCAGGTTTCCTAGGTTGTAAATCTTTACAAAAGCAGACGTCCCTGCTTTCTTCCTTGACTGACTGGTGGGTTCACATCCCCGTTCTCCATTGGCTGTTGTGTTAGACAGGGTTCTCCAGAGAAACAAAACCTGAATGCTAATAATTTTATATATATTTATATAGATAGATATATAACATAAGAAACAAACAGTTAATTAAATTATAAAGCAGTACAAATGGCTCAGTGCAACTCACGTGAGACAGTTGTGAGACACTGGTAGTCCTTCAAGTCTTGAGGGTCGCCGGGTAGTCCTCTGTAGAGCAATTCAGCCTATCCAGGCCACAGGCAGCAAACAGCAAGGCAGGTCACCAACAGTCAGCCAGATGGCAGGGTCTGACAGTCCCCAGCTCAAGAGATGTAAATGTTGTGGCGAAGCAGGTCTTGAAGGAACCTCAAATTACAGTGACACTGTCCACGGGTTAGGTGTCCCACAGGTAGTGTAGCTTGCAAATGGAGGCACAGAACAAGCAAGGCAGCCGCACACTGGTCCGATGATCAAAGAGCAAGAGACAAGAAAGGCGAGGCTCGCCGAGTCATTTATCTCTCCGCCCTTCAATTAATCCCACGTGCTTATTGACAGGTTGGAACAATAAACTAACTACCTCAGCTGTCAAGGGCTTTAATCAATATGTCTTCAGGGCTCCTTTCTTGCACTAAAAACTAATAAGCAAACAAACAAATAGATAAATAAAAGCAAAATTCACTACCATCAAGTGGATTCCAACACATGGGACAGAATAAAATGTCCCTGTGGGTTTCTGGGGCTGTAAATCTTCATGGGAGGAGAAAGCCTCATATTTCTCCTCAGAACTGGCATGCGCATTTGAACCACCAACCTTGTGGCTAGCAGCCCCATGCTTAACCCACTCTGCTACCAGAGGTGCTTCTTTACACTAAAGTGAGGCTAAGTAAGAACTGTATGCACCTACTTCAACTTACCGACAAATTCTTACAGACATAGAAAAGATCTTGAAACACAAAGACTGCTAACCACTCAGGGAAGGAAGGAAGTACGTGGTTATTCCTCGCTGCTAATTACCGCAAATTGAGCGACTTAAAGAACATAAATTCATTCTCTCCTTGTTCAGGAGGATACAAGTGTGAAATCAAGATGCGGTCAGGGCAGGCCTTCATGGAAGACTGGTTTGTCTCTTCTTAGCTTATGCTGGCTACATTCTTCATGGGAATCTTTCCTATCTCATCTCTTCTAACTGGATGGCAGACATGATGTATTACGTCCATCCTACTGACTTCATCTCAACTTGACTACATCCACATGGATCTTTTCTCCAAATAAGGTCACTCTCACAGAGCAAAAACAGTTAAGATATTAACATATCTTTGTGAGGGACACAATTCAACCCATATCAAGATGTTAGTTTTATTTTTCAGCACACTGCTTGAAAAATGTAAATATTTATTAATTTACTAAGTGGATGGTGAAACACATTTTCTGCTATCGACCACACAAACCAGACCACTGTATTTCAGTGGATGACTTACTTTAGTACAATATATAATTCAGTTAAGTGAAATCAATTAAGAAATCACTTTCCTCCAATGTTTATTCATCACTTTCTGCAAATGTTGATTTTCTTTGTCAAAGAAGACCCATCTTCCACTGTGCCTGACCCTGGGGGATGTAGTTCACTTTCTTCTTTCTGTATGCACAGGTGCACCTGGGTTGTACACAAAGTTCATTGCTAAACCAAAAGCCTGGAGCAGCTGGTCCTCCCAGAGGCACATGGGAAGAGAACCCTGATGATCTCCTTCGAGCAAACCAACAATTGACAACCCTATCGCTCACAGTTCTACTCTGACATACATGGGATTGTCCTGAATTCAAAACAACTTGACAACAACTGTCTTTTGGATATGTACAACAATTACATCTCACAGACCCCCCTGATGGTCAGGTGGGCATCATGGGCTTGGATTCTGCAGAATAAGCTCCTGGTCCCTCAGCCCTCAACCAGGCCTGGTCCATAGACGCTATCTGGCCCTCTCCATCTCCCCCACTTCAGCAATTGAGAAGGTCACTTGTTCCAGGTGACACTATCGCAAGATGGAAGGGGCATGGATTTCAGATTCAGTACTTGAAGATAATCTAGCAAAAAAGAATGACCTCTACCACAATGATCTATGGGATGTGAAACAAACGTTTGTTGGGTTAAGTAAAATGGGTTTGATTTGTTGAGAACACACAGGCAATTCCCATGGACTAGTGATAAGTAGGAATGGGCCCGATGGCACTGGACGAGTCTGGAGCCCTGCCAGGCCCCTCAGGGAAGCATGGGGGCTACTGACCACAAGGTCGTTGATTCACTGCAAGCAACCACTTCTAGGAGAAAGATCCAAAGATCTGCTCCCACAAAGATTTGCAGCCTCTGAAACCCTACGGAGGGTCCCTTGGATTCACAAGGGGCTCCTCAGCAGGGAAGCTGCGCCTCTCCATTTTTGGCTGTCCAATTTAGTCATCTACTAGAAACTATCTCTCATGTGCTACTTCCGATAACTCTGCTTGCCTAGGATGTTCCTTTGCACCTCTCTGCTAGTCCCATGTTCAGGTAAGGAAGCCAGCCTTCTCAGACTGTGTATATAAAATCCTGAGAGCTTAAACCAAGAAGAGACTATGTTAAAGAGGTCTCCTCTCTAGACTATATAACTATATATTCACTGTACCTTCGGAGCACCTTCCTGTTTTAAAACAAAATAAATATGCATTTTGGAGGAAGAAGGTGAGTGAATAAACCAAGTTTCTGAATAATCGATTAGATATATACTAACCATCCCACCCCCTGGTGCCCCAAGTTTGCAGTAAGTGAATTCTTTCAAAGCACGTTTTTCTGTTCTGTACATAGAGATTTTACAAAAGAAAATACTTACTTTCCCAATGTTTATGTCAGATTTGGAAAATATGATTGTTTGTGTATTACAACTCAAATGAAAAAGTAATGTCTGATATATATGGTGCAATATGATCCTGAGGTCATGCTAGGTCCAAAGGGAATTCTATGCAGATTAGCAATTACTAATGATTATATGTAAGCTTGGAAGAGAAAATAACACGGAAGGGAAAAAAAGCTGTTGGCAACAGTAACTGTTATTTATTTCAAATATCTAAGTAATCTTGTTATACAAAATAAAAATCAATTTTTGGTTTAGTCAACTGTGGGCTATATGATGCTGACTGACTGGCCATCTATCCATCCATCCCTCCATGCAATGGTTTCATTATTTATTCTGTGCCAAGACAGGTGCTGTCTTCCAGGAAGGCAGAGAAAAATAAGACCCCAGGTCTGCCCTGAAGAGGAAGACTTACCGTAGCTCTGAATCGTAATTGGCACACGATAATTAGAGGACAGGATGGGTCACTTGCTTTATTGATTACTTGATAGAATGTGGGGAGAAAAAGATTGCTAAAGACCTAGAAAGTCGTATCATTAGCACTGATTGTAAAGTAGCCACCAAGCAAAAGGGACATGAAGAGACAGACATTAGCAGCTAGCCAGAACACTTTCAAAAGTTTTTCCTAACCTCTCAGTTCAACCTTTGTTTCACAGAGAGGCAGATTGGTCATTTGGAAGTCCTACTCTTGCATGTCCATAACAGAGATGATTTAATGCCCTTGGGAAGGTACTTGCTGGGCTGCCACCTAAGGTCATACAATTTTGAATCATGGGAGAATTTAATGACTTGGGCCACACTCTTTCCTGAAAATATGTGCAAGATGGATGATGAATAGTTCTGAAGTACAATATATGGGGCTGATCATGAATTTAAATTCTTAGAGAAATGTGGGAGAAACAATTAGCAAAGGGCATCCTTGACTTACCTTAGCAGCAATGCATCTCTGACTCCCAGGGCGCTCATAGTACCAGTCAGCCACAAGACATATCTTTAATTTCTGCACAATCCTGTTCTAGCTAGACCTAATGGGAATATGATCATAATGGATGACACATGTTCCCCACAGAAGGTGGCTATGGAATTTTGTGGAATAGAGTTAAAAAAAAAAAGACTAGTCGTTGGCTGCTGCATTCTCCGTGTCTGGTCAGTCTTGTCACCATCTTATTGTTTTAATGAAAGGACATTTCAGGGACTCTATGTGACGGCAGATACCATGCATTTGAGAGTCAGAAACGACCAGAAGAGAATCACATGAGAGAGGACAAGGTGATGGGGTGCTATTCTTGGCTCTCATATTGCCTTAAAGAGTGACCTTGCCTGAGTCATTTAACCTCTTTGAACCTCAGTTTTCTCATCTGTGAAATGAAGAAAAGAATATCTGCCTCTTTCTTTCCTCTCAGGATTGTTGGAGAATTAAATAGGTCAGGTCTGGCAAAAACTCCATTTCTTTTTTTCTAAAACAAACAGCAATTGTACCTGGACAAGTAATAATATAAAATAATGCCATATATTAGAACTATATACTAGTCATTACCCTGAGAGCTAAGTGCATGCAGGTCTGGTTGAAGTGCACAATTTATTCCAAGCATGCATGTAAGTTCATTCAGCTAGTACACAGCCTTTACCTTTTGCTATAAAAATAAGTTGCTTTCTTTTTTCTTTCTAGTTAAACCAAGATAATCCCCATAAGTCATGTCTCCATGGAGCAAATAGGAAAATTCTTGGTAAAGAAATTTAGAAATAAATGAGAATGGAATATGTAAGTATTCTAAGGGAAAGTTTGTCATGAGAAAATTAATGGGGTTTCACGGATAGTCTAATGCTGGGGGATAGGGAAGCATTTCTAAATCAAAAGAGAAAAATACAGGCAGAGATTATTAAAGTTGGAAGCAAAAACTAAAACAAAATGTAGTTAATCCAAAGTTATTGTTTTAGAGGAATTCAAGCCAGCTGGTTAAATCCTCAGTAATTTGGGAGGGCCCCTGTTCCGGCCCTCCCGCTAGGGTCGTGGTGTCTATAGCAAGAAGGCCTACCCTCAGAGAGCGCCTTTGAGCCAAAAACCTTTCATCAGCATTTTTCTATTAACCTCACTGTATTTTATGGGAACTGTGTTTGTGTTTTGAAAGGACATTCAAAGGTGTCCTTAAAAAAAAAGCATTTTAGGCCTCTACCAAGTTCTCTTCTCTTTCAGTCACCATATTACCTTTTTCAAAAATCAATAATTTACTCCTTTTTCCCCTAAAACATCCTATTTCAAAATGGTAACCACTTATGAGTGTTAATATAATTTCTCCAAGAATAATATTCTCCTAAATTTCTATTTCCTCATTATGACCTACTTTCTCAGGGCAAAGGTTATTTTCGTTCTTTTTTTTTAATAATTATTTTAGGAATATGCTTTTTTATATTAGTTTTAAGTGGTGTTTATGCGCATCTTTAACAACAAAACCAGGAAAGACGTGGACATGGAAATGACTTGTCCCCAGAGCAACCCCACATAATTTCTGAGACGGTAAGTCTTGACAGAAGCAAGTAGCCTTCTCCTGAGAACCAGCTGGTGGATTCGCACCACAGTCTGCGTGTGGTGAGGAGACCAGTCCTCAACCCACCGGGCAATCTCCTGTGATTCACCAGCTTGTTGGTTTAATTCAGATGCCTTTTCAATGACTGCTTTCCTGACCGCCAATCAATTCAAATCTACAGGAACAAGAGTACCCACTAATGCAGCGTTTCCACAATGTTGGCTTCCTAGGGTGTTATTTACATGTCAACAAAAATTAAGACCAGAGGCGCTGATGAGTTCATTCTGAACCACAGTGATTCTACAGGACAGAGGGGAGCTGCCCAACGGGTTTCCAACACTGTACATCTTCACAGAAGCAGACTGGCTCATCTTTCCCTCATGAAGCAGCTGGTGGGTTCAAACTACTGACCTGATGACTCATCTTTAGCTTGGCTGCAGAGCACCTAAACATTAAGCTGCCAGGTCTCATCTGTCTACACATCAACCCCACCTGCTAATCTCAAACTGTTGTTTTTGCATTTCAATCCATAAAATCTTGTCTAAGGGTCCCCAAACAGCTTTTTCTTTTAGGACTCATTTTTTGTTAACCCCTCAAGTCACCCGCTCTAATCATTGTTTCCTTCATGTTGAATATCCTGTTGTGAGCTTAGTCAGCTCCAACCTGACGTATAATACAAGGGAAGGTAGCATGGCCCGGGCCACGCTCACATTGCCAACCATTGCCAAGTCTGAACCCAGGCAAGCTTTCTTTATGTGTTCTTTATCCAATAAATGCTTATGTTTCCACTTCTTTTCAACTTTAAAATTAGCTGGTACGTTTTATGATATCAATATTCTTTCTTGTCTGAATTATTTTTATTCTTGTGTGTGTTTTTTTTCTTGATGAAAAGTCATATGATTTTCAACAAGCAAATATTCGCCTGCTTTATGGCTGGGATACACCACTAATCAACTCAGTGGCCTTGAATAAGAGTCCCTGCACTTCTTTCTCAGATGCTCTGTCTTCACTGCACTCTAAAATGAGGTGACTGCAAATGTGAACATTAGTTATTTCTTCCTCTCACGAAGAGTAAATGGATACCTGTTGCTTGGGTGCCTCTCCAAACTTCCTACTTTTACTAACACCAGTGCTTTCCTTTTTGGCTCCATTCAATTACCATAAGTTTATCTCATGGATACATTTCTAGAAAGCCTCCAGATAAGTTGGCCCCTTACTGATTCCCACGTTTGGCAGCCCCAATTCCTTCACAGAAAAGTTTTCACCATTTCCTGGTGTTCTTCCCGATGTATAGAGACTAAAAGACATCCCATCAACACTAAGATTGGTGCATCTTCTCCCCACATCCCCAGTCTGCTGTTGCATATTCATCCAGTTAAATATTTCATGAAATGATTTGTGACAGAGTCTATCATGCTCAGACCTTTGTCAGATACTTTACATGGCCTGTACTGTCGGAAAGGATCCCTGGTGACCCAATGGCATAGTGGTAGGCTGCTAATCAAAGTTGATTACACACCCACTGACCACAGGGGAGAAAAGACCTGGAGATCGGCTCCTATACGGATCACGGCCTACAAATAGACATCAATTTGACTGAACACAAGAACAACCATGTGGTGTAAGCCGAATCCTTGCATGATGCAAACATTCAATGTACTCCACCATTAACCAAAAAGGTTGGAGATTTGGATTCACCCAGAAGCACCTTGGAAGAAAGGCCTGGTGATCTACTTCTGAAAAAACATCCATTGAGAACCGTGTAGAGTACAATTTACTCTGACACACATGGATCCGCTATGAGTCAAACTCACTCTGACGGCCACTGGTTTTGATTTTTGATATTACATGGCTAATAGGTTCATTTAAGAATTAAATTTATGGGACCTTTTCCCTCTGGTACTTCCCTCTCAATGTAGACACCAAGTATCTAGTCGCTTCAGAAGGCTGCACTATCTCCTGTCCATAATTCTGTAAGGAGAGTTTATATTAAAGACTGCTCAAATGATTGTTTAGGGGGAACCACATTTCCTGCTGAGACATTCGACTAATGAATTTCTTAATATGCTTCTTCGGAGCTGTTGGTTTTTCAAACTGCATTATTGCATTTATTAGAAGTGTGTTTTGGGGATCAATCAATACACTGCCTTATGATAATGGTAACAACAAGTATGTATTGAATATGTGCAGTATACTATTTCTCAGTTGCTCTCTGGAGCACATTGCATACATTAATCTAATTTAATTTGCATGCTTAGCTAAGTGAGGTGAAAATATGAAAAGAAGGTACTATTCGTAACTTGCTTAAGTTCACTCTACTGGGTAAGTGGTGCTTAGCTTCCAGGCCTGTCCAAAGTTCAAACCTTTAGCTATATGTCTCAGTAAGAAGTTCTAAACGTGGGCAAGTTTTAGAGGGCGTACCTACTACAGTGGCCCTTATCAGAAAATTAGAAAATAACAAGTGTTGATGAGCTATGGACAACGTGAAACCCTCCTGCTTTGCTGATAGGAATGTAAAATAGGACAGCCACTGTGGAGAAGAGTTTGGCAGTTTCTCAACAAAATGAAAAATGAAACCAACATATGACCTAGCCATACCATCACCAGGTACCGTGTACATCCAAAATCAGGGAAAGCAGGAACCCAGAGAGGTATATTTCAGTGTTCAGCGCACCGTTTTCACAATTGTCAAAATACGGCCAGAACCCAAGTAGCTAACAACCAATGAATGGATAAGCAAAATGTGTCCATACACCCGAGAAAATGTTTCTCAGCCAGACAGAAAAATGAAGTTCAGATAGAACATGGAGGAACCTTGAAAGCGAACACAAAAGGTCACATATTATATGATCTAGTTTGTAGGAAACCTCTAGCACAGGAAAATTCATAGAGGCACAAGGTTGCTAGCGGTTACTAGGGGCTGAGGGTTATTGCTGAAAGGGCATTCCGTTCCCTTTTGAGTGATCGAGGAGTTTCGGAAATGGATAGTGGTGAATGTAGTAAAACACGGTTAAAGCAATTAATGTCACTGAGTTATCCAAGTAAAATGATTTAAAAGGCAAGCTAAAAACAAAAAACTTTTCTTGTGATTTCCATCCCCACCTTCTCCCTCCCACCACTGGCACCCACCAAAGTCTGTTCCCCTGTGGAAACCTGAAAGGCGAAATCTTGTCTCACAGATTTTACCACAACCAAATTCAAAGAAAAGGAAGTGAAAGCAACGTGACTAGCGAGAGCGAGTAGCTTTTGATTCCGTGAGTAGAAATGAAAATCATCCTCTGGGCTTATTAAAATATAATGCTGAGTCCTAGCCCCAGATTCTCTGAGTCCGCCACGTGGGACGGGGCCAGAGCATCTGCATCTGTAACAAACTCCCCGGCTATCCTGATGCCCACCCAGAACACACACTTTGAGAAGCATTGTCCAGGTTACAAGGCTGCCCATTTATGTTGTCCTATGAGGCTGTTTAACATTGCAAAGCACAGGAAAATGGAGAGGCTCTTTCCAGCTGATTTGTAAGCTGGAAGTCAGGAGAACAAAGGGATATAATTATCAGTCTTTCATCAATACAATGTGATCTAATGCAGTCAGTGTTTGACGAGTACCTGCTGGGTGTTAAAGTAATGTTCTTTTGTCTGGTGAACAAATGTCAGACAGAAATTCATCCAAGATTCATTCTGATCAGGCAAACAATTAAGTTAACAACTGAGTAAATAAGTAGCTATGATACAATAGCAAAACTATTATACTAGATTCTCTTTCTCTCAACCAACCAGTTGCTGTGGAATCAATGTGAACGCATGATGACCCCAGGAGCTTCATGGCAGAATGGTGCTGCATAGATTTTCTCACGCCGCATCTTTCAGAAACAGCGCGTCAGACCTTCCTTCTGCAACACTGGTGGATAAATTGAAACTGCTAATCTTATGGGTCATAGCTAAGGGAAAATTGTGCCACACAGGACTAGATAAGATAGATAGAT
>NW_022111378.1:3005857-3054429 GCF_000313985.2 Echinops telfairi | reverse complement strand
AGATAGGGTACATATATGTGTGTGTATGCATGTGTGTGTGTATCTATATATATAAAACTCATCTTTGTGCACACACATTGAAGCAGTGGGGAAGAGTTAGGGAAGAATTTATTATTGTGGGTAGGTAATAAATGAGGTCATGAAGATGGATCAGTACTGAGCAACATTTTGTCCTGTTATACCTTGGGTTACCATGAGTTGGTCCAAATGGATAGAAACTAATAATAACAATTCATTCCATCACTGAGAATCTATAGTTGAACGAAGCATTCAAGTATGAGTTATTCTCCAGGAAAACGAGATGTGAGGAGTGTGGTGAAATGGGTTTCAAGGTCAGCAGCTCACTCTCAAGGAAGAAAGATGGCGCTTTCTTGATCCAATAAAGATGTCCGACCTCAGTAATCCAAAGGTGCAGCTATACTCTGTCCTCTCGGGCGGCTATCAATGTACTAGCAGTGAGTCTGGTCTTTAAGTTTAGGGCATGTCCCTTCAGGAAGCTCACAAAGGGCTCAGATGAGACAAATACAGGGCCCTGCCTCTCTCTAAAGGCAGGAAACAACTTTTACTCTCCATTATGCACATATAAGGGAGTCTGTGGGTGGTCTAACTGATTAAGCTCAAGACTATTAGCTGACAAGTTAGTGATTCAAACCCTCAGGGGTCCCTTGGAAGATAGGGCTGAGTGAGAGAAAGTCCACAACCCTAACGCTCTATGGAGCAGCGCAACCTGCAGACGGAGCGTCCCCAAGAGCCAGCACCAACTTGACAGCAATTAGCAACAGCAAGTAAGAAGCATACACAACTCAATACAGGTATTTATTGAGCACCTGCAACATACTAAACACTGAGCTCAGCATCAAGTTACTGGTAATTCAGCGTATGACCTCAAGAAGCTTGCAATTTTTTATTATGCCAGACACTGCATTATGGGTAATTTATTGGGTCCAAACTTAGACTAAGGCAAAACGTATTTTTAAAGTGGCCTAAATGTCAAATAGCATAAGACATTATTGTCTTTCAGAATCAGCGCTTACTTTATTACATGCATGGTAAAAATTACATGCTAAGATAGACTTACTTAGAAGACACATTTCCTTCGTATATATTATATAAGCTAAAATATAAAATCATGTGACTTTTCTTAGAAAATATTTTTTCTTCTTCGCCAAGAAACCAGAAGTGCAGGGAAGTGACAGCACTCAGGTTGGTGTCACCCAGGGCTGTAGCTCCTGGTGTCAGTCCTCCCCACCACCATGGCCATCCCCTGCCATACTAGACCACACGTAATCCTTACTCCAAACACCCACTGGCATTGAGTCCTTTCTGACGCACGGCGACTCTCTAGCCTCCTTTCTCCCAGGGAGCATCTGGTGGGTTTCAAGGCTGCAGAATCTTTAGAAATGCTTATTATCAGCTTTAATAATAGACTAACATGATTGCTAATATGACAATAAATTGCTGAAATGTAAGATTTTTTAGCTTATATGAATACGAACAGCAACACTGTTTATTTCTACACTGAATTAAACCATTGTTAGTGGGAGTCTTTTAGAATTTTTAACCTGCTGTACTTTAATGACTGCTTCATCTCAAAATTGCATTGATACAAGTTCATAAATACTAATTACCACAACCTTGTAGGCAAAACACCAGAGCACACGACAATATCAGCTACTATAAAAATAGCAGCAGCAGAAGCGAAAATGATGAGGGTCCTAGTGCACGCAGGCGAAACCATGTGATCACAAGTGTCGCTGGAGCTGGGTAATAATGACAGCTCTGACCAGGGTGCATTTGAAGGTAAAAAAGGTAGTTAGCACAGATTTTTAGCCTTGTAGATATACTAGTCCAGGTAAGCTGGAATATTTTTATTAAAATTATTAAAGTTTATCTGGAATGTTTAACAAAAGATTTACAGGTAGTCCTATGGTGTGATCCCTCTAACAGTGTTCTTTTGTGCAGTGTGCACCCCTGAAGCTCCTTAGTGATTCCACTGGTAGAGGATATGGGTAATAAGGCATTTATCAAAGCAAACTCTCACTGCAACTCCTCGGCACAGCTCCAACCCACTAGCTTCTGACTAGTTCACTAAATAATATAGCAAAGCGAAAAAAAATTAATCTTAGGCTGCATGCTATAATTTAACTCTGGGTTTAGCACAGGAAAAATATTATTTGCATTGATTAGAAATATGCTTTATGGCTGCATATATTATCAACTTAGAACATTTTTAAATTATTGGCTGTGCTGACATGATGAAATAGATGGAAGCACTACAAGATGTCAACTCAATGCCATCTGCCACTCATGCAAGGCACATCATGGCAATCGTGGTCTAAAATCCATCCTGTCTGATGGCTTTCATTATGAAATAACTAGTTCTATATGGTTAGAAAAATTCAGGTGGAAATAAATGCATTTCTTGCCTACCCAAATATGTTATGCTATTTTGCTGAACTCAGTGACCTGATGTCTGGCTATGAGAATTGATTTATGCATTTGATCCAAAGTGATGTCCGATGTCACACTGTTCATTCACTTGCTGTGTGACACAGCAACCATGAGCCTCACTTTCCTAACCTGTGAAGTGGAAATAACAGAATTTAAGTTGATTCAAAAGTTAAAAGAATTTAGCCACTTAGCACAAAAAGAAGAGCTTTTGTGAGGAGAGTTCTCCATCCTTTACCACAGTTTTCCCTCTAAGGTTCGTCCCCACACGGACAAAAGCTTTACTGGCATTTCTGGGGAAGAGACTAATTGAAATAACATCTTTGATGACCCCTCTGACCAGTTTGGGCTTCTGGAAGTCACTCTGGCTCCTTGGCAGGGCATAGACCCAGGAAGGGAGGTCATTCCTTTCCCATCCTGCTGTTAGGAGAGCTCTTGGATAACACTAATCTTAAATGGAAATATTAGAAAGATTGCTAAATGTCAGAAAATCAAAGAAGTGTGCAAAGCAAAGAGTATTGGCCTTTGTTCTTTATTGATATTTTCTAGAAAATATCTTTATTGATATTTTTGATGATTACAACATAGACATGCATGTTGTGTGCTTGAGCGCATGCTTGGGTATACCACTCCTTTCAGATGAAATACTGTTCCATCAAGGCCAATTGAAATGCTTTTTAAATTTCTCTATTCAGAAAAAAAAAAGTAAATTTGCTGAAATTCCACCCATCTCACATTTTACCTTCTCTGCAAAAGCTTCTCTGGGCATTCAAATTGAAAATTAACTCACCTTCTTCTAGGAATGTGTAACAGCTTTGTGCTACATAAATTATACACATGCACATATATATGAGTGTATATATATATACATACATATATATATATATATATAAAATATATGCAATATTTTATTCTTTGCAAATCTACAGAATAACATTTTCATTATCTGAAGCTACATGTGCTTCAGAAAAATTCAGTAAAATATGGTTTGGAAAAACTATGCCTTCAATTCAGAATAATAAATTAATTTTCTTTGTCTCTAGCATTTTAAAAACAGTGAGAATTGATTATACAAATTTACTTTTGCGATTGTACAAGATCTTCTAAAGGATCATATTTTGCGAGTGAGAAATAAATTTGACTGTAACGTATCAGTGCATTTGATAACAGAAGGGCATCATCTCAAGATTTTTTAAATACAACTTTCATATCATCCCGAACAAATTTTACATTAGAGCAAATGTTATTTCTCTATATTAAATCCCTTCATACATAACTCCCCCATAGTTTATACTCAATGTAACAGAGAAAGAGGGAGAGAGGGAGGAAGAGGGGGAGAGGGAGAGAAGTGAAATATTATGCTCATAATCCATTAGAAATGTCCAAGAAACTTTAGGAAAGATGTTTCTATAAGTAAAAAGGTTTCCATCATAAAAGTTATAGTGTTGGAAATTTCCAAGAAAACATTTTGTAATTGCCTGAAAAAAATTGTGTTTTTGTTTTCCCATTACTTAAATTTTTTCCACTTTTTAAATTCTGGATTTGCCTTGGGAAAACAAAGCCTTGAGTATATCTTTGCTGAATTTAGAAACCATTTCAAGAACAAATTTAACATTGAACACTAATGACCAAGGCCAGAGAAGTTCTCCAATGACACCAGACACATCACACATGAAGAAAGTGAAAGATCATTAAAAAGACAAGGCTAAAACAAAAGACCTGGAGTCCTCGTGTTTCCAGTTCCTTTCTGTACCCGTGTACATGCTCTGGCCTAGCCAGATTTGTAAGGTAGAATCGGGATCATGATAGTGGGGGGGTGGGTATGGGTGGGGAGGAAACATTTAGGAACTAGAGGAGAGTTGTATGTTTCATCATTGCTACAATTCACCCTGACTGGCTTGTCTCCTCCCCATGACCCTTCTGTAAGGGGATGTCCAGTTGCCTGCAGATGGGTCTTGGGTCCCTAATCTGTACTCTCCCTCATTCACAATGATGTGATTTTTTTGTTCTTTGATGCCTGGTACCTGATCCCTTCGATACCTCATGATCACATAGGCTGGTGTGCTTCTTCCAGGAATCCAGGACAGATGATCCCTTCAGGACCAGTGCTGAGAGTGGTGATACCAGGAGGGTGGAGGGAGAGTGGAGCAAATGTTTTGTGAATGATGATGGCAAGAAATGTACAGATGTGCCTGACACAATGGATGGATGTATGGATTGTGAGAAGAGTTGTATGAGCCCCCAATAAAATGATTTTAAAAAAAAGACCCAAATGGATAACAGAAGAGTCTCTTAATATGAAGTAGCTAAAGTGAACTGATGAAATGATATAGTAAAAGAGCCAAATATTTCAAAGGGCATCTGGAGAAGACACAGTAACAGATTAGAATGAAACGTGCAAAGATCTGGAATTAGAAAATCAAAAGGGAAGAACAACTCAGCATTGCCAAGCTGAAAGAACTGAAGGAAAAAATAAAAATAAAACTTCCAGTCTTGAAGGTTTCTACGGGTAAACTCTCAATGCCTCATATGCATGTGAAAATCGGTTCAATGAATAAGGAAGATCAAAGAACTGATGCACTTGAATTAGTGTAAGGAGGAATATGGAAGGTACCTTGCACTGCCAGAAGAACAAACAAGTCTGTCTTGGAAGAAGTACCGCCAGAATGTCCCTTAGAAGCCAGGATGGTGAGACTTCCCCTCCGTACTTTGGACATGTTATCAGGGAAGACCAGAGCCTGGAAAAGGACATCACACTTGGTAAAGTAGGTCAGTGACAAAGAGGCAGAGCCTCAATGAGACAGACTGACAGACTCACTGCCACAGTGAGCGCCCACACAACAACTGTGGAGATGGAGCAGGACTGGCAGCGCTCTGGTCCGTTATAGATAGGGCTGCTGTGAGTCACAACCACTTTGATGGCGCCTAACAAGAACAACAACATGGGTGAAACACTGAATGAGGCAGGAAGCATCAAAATTAGATGGAAGGAATAGTCCTTCAAGAAATCATTCATTGATGTTCAATTGTTTCAAGAGATAGCACGTGGTCAAGAACTAGTGGCACTGGAAGGAAAAGTTCAGGCTACATTGAAAATGCTGAAGAAAATCAGCCTCCAGAAAATGACAAATACCAATGGAAGCGTGTGTGTTTTTTTTTTTAAAAATTGATGCGGTTCCAGAAATAAGCAGTCGCTGTCTGTGCCAAGAAATTTGAAAGACAACTACCTGACCACATCCGTGAAAGAGATCCATAGTTGTGCCCATTCCAAAAAGGGTGACAATATAATGAGGGCAATCTGAAACGATATCAACAGCGTTAGTATGAATCACACTTTATTAAAAAGCAAGCAAAAAATCAAAACATCAGGGCCGATAAGCAATATCATAATACATGGAAAAACCTCGAGGTGGTCATGGAATTCATCTTGGTTGGATCCACAATCAATGTCTATGGAATCAAGACAATGTCAAGAAATCAAAAGACATACTGCATTTGGACAAATATGCTGCAAAAATCTCCTTAAACTGCTAAAAAGATAAAAATCACTTTGGAGACTCAGGTAAATCTAATCCAAATCATGATATCTTTAATCATCTCTTATGCAGATGAAAGCTATGATGTTGAAAAATAATATTGAATACATGAACTGCCAAAAGAAGAAACAAATCTGCACTGGAAGGACAATCTGACTTATTTTTAGAACAAAGAATATATTTTCAAGATGTTATCAAGACGGGCTAGTCCCTGTGGAAGGACTTCATGCTTGGTACAGCAGAGTGTCTGGGCAAAGAGGAAGCTTTCAATGGGATGGATTGTCACAGTGGCTGTAAACATAGCAACGACTGATGACGGCGCAGACTGAGCACTGTTCTATTGCAGCACTCATAGCACTAGGCTGCAGTCAAACAGCAAAATTATTTCTCACTCCATACACAGTGGTTCTCCACCTTCCGGATGCCACGACCCTTTCACCCTCATGTGGTGCTGACCCCGCAACCATAAATTGATTTTTGTTGCTATTTCATCACTATGATTGTGCTACTTTTATGAATCAGGCGACCCCTGTGAAAGGGTCGTTCGACCCCGAAAGGGGTCCCAACCCACAGGTTGAGAACCATTGTCTTACAAGCTAGTCAGCATTATTTTGCATCTTTTGAATCTGCAAGGGAGGAAAAAATCCAGCAACAAAGATTAGCACAAATCTTACATAAGAGATGAATGGTATTAGGAAGTAGATTTGATTTGTGTTAGTGACTCATTCAATAATTAACCAATTACAGGCTTGTCACTGTAGTGTAATAAGGCAATATATTTTAGATCAACTTCCTGTTTATGAGGTACTGATTCTACAGACATCTGAATTCAACCAGAGTCAGCCACTCTGCACTTGACATCAGCTTCTGAGAAGCTTCTCCCAGAAGCAGATAGGCTGATGTGCCTTTGCTTCTATATAACTGATAACATTCCAAGTTAGCAATCCGATTGTTCTACCACCCAAGCATGATCTACAATAAAACATCTTAAGTTTATAAAACACAGGAATAATAATAGGTCCTGCTTTGTAGGGTCACAATGTTGATAAAGCATAATTCTAAAAAGGTACTTTTACACAGAAAACATCCATACACGTAAGTGGATATCGTCAGCAACACCGGCATTACTGGTAAAGAACATAATGTCACATGAAAACCCAACACTCCCCAAAGCCACACACACCTTTCCTTCCAAAATGTCACATGGTATGCAGGGTTCTGACAATGTCAAATAAGAGAATACATGACCTTATGGTTCTTTTTATTTTTTTTCATTATTATCTTATGATTTTTATTTCTATTCATATTATGATTCTTTTTATTTTTATTAGTTTATTGTTTTTTATGATACCCTTATGATTTTTCCCCCCCCGTAATGTTACTAGGGAGCCTTTTAGATTGGAAGTCAAGTGCAATCTGCTTGTATTACCTGGAGACCTGAAACAAAGGTTACTGGAGATAAATTAGAACCCAAGCACAAATGTTTCCACATCACCCTTCTTATTCGGTCTTTTCCCCACTTTAACATGCTCATGAAGCTTTCCTGCCCCTTGCGCCTGGCAAGACTGTGTTATGCCTTCCTGAGTATGTAGGCTACCATGTATATCAGAAAGGTTTTTATTTGCAAGCAATTGAATCTAGATGTGAAGGATTTGTGTAGGGAAAAATCATTTGAAAGGTTATGTTTCCTCCCCGCTCCCACTACCATGACTCAAATTCGACCTTGCAAGTCTGGCTAGACCAGAGGATGTACACTGGTACAGATAGGAACTGAAAATACAGGGAATCCAGGGCGGATGAGCCCTATAGGACCAGTGGTGTGAGTGGTGATACTGGGAGGGTAGAGGGAGAGTGGGTAGGAAAGAGGGAACCGATTACAAGGAACTATATGTGACCTCCTCCCTGGGGGACGGACAACCGAAAAGTGGGTGAAGGGAAACGTCGGACAGGGCAAGATATGACAAAATACCAATTTATAAACTATCAAGGGCTCAAGATGGTGTGGGGAGTGGGGAGGGAGGGGAAAATGAGGATCTAATGTCTGGGGTTTAAGTGGAGAGAAAATGTTTTGAGAATGATGTAAAAATGCGCTTTACACAATTGATGTGTGTATAGATTGCAATAACAGTTGTATGAGCCCTAATAAAATGTTTAAAAAAAAAAGAAAATGATGATGGCAGCATATGTGCAAATGTGCTTGACATACTGGATGAATGTATGGATTGTGATAAGAGATGTAAGAGGCCCCAATAAAAGTATAAAAAAAAAAAAAGAAAGATTATTGAAAGGTCACTATGTAGTTTTCAGTAACTAGAAACTCAACAACCAGATGCTAATCCTATGCTGCCAAAACTACAGTATCCTACCAGCTCAATATTACATGCCTCAGCTTGCCTTGCTGAGTGGCCAGGACCTGGATACAGGATGCTGACCCAGGCCTTGTTGCCCAGGGAAAGAGTATTCTCTGCTGCCCTTGCTTGTACTCATCATTAGCCTCTAATTGTAAATCTAGAGCATTGGTACAATTGGCCAACTCTAGATCGTGTGGTGGTCTTCCCTCATCGAGGGTAACTGAGAACATGAGCTAATAAGGCATCTGGTCCATCTAACTTGTATGGCACAAGGTGAGTTCGCTCAGCAAGACTCACACAGTACCAAATTTCCCAAATAATGGAAGAGATTTCAGATAAGATCCTTGGAAGTTAAAAACAGCCATCAGAAATTTAGAAGTAGAATACTGAGCCCCGTGTAAAGAACAGGCGTTTGGGAGTGATTCTGACACTGAGTGCGGCGTGTCTTGGGGAAGCTGCTCCATCTTGTGGAGCCTCCGTCCCCCCTGTGTGCTGATGGCATCTACAACCTAAACTTATGGTTCAGGTGAAAAGAGATAATGCACGCAAAGTACTTGGCAAATTGTAAACATTTCAAAACATTTCATTATTGGTGTTGCCGCTGCTACTGATTACCTAATCAACTGCAATAATTAACAGGAAGAATAATGATAAAATTACTGAATGAGAACCCTCATTGGGGTATTTATTGAATCACCAAATAGTCCACGTCTGATCCATCAGTATTTATGTCTGTATAGAAGACTAAACAAAAGAAAGAACAATATTTCATAAGGCACAATTGGGCTTAATTGTCCAAAAGGACTTATGAGGGGGTGTCTCCCCAAAACTCAGATTTTCCCCCTCAAAACTATGCTTTTTTTTTTTTTTAACAAAGCAACTTTATCACCTTCAAAGTACTCTCCATTACACTTGATAAGTTTATGAAATCTGCAATTCCATGCTTGGAAACATTTTCCTGTTCTATGGAATCGAATGCTGTACTTTCCTGTTTGTTCCTCTTCATTCACAAAAACAAAAAGAAATCACAGGGTGAGGTCAGGTGAGTAAGATGCGTGGGGCAAGAGAGGCATGCTGTTTTTGACCAAAAACTGGTGCACTGAGATGGCTGCATGAACTGGTGCATTAGTGTGGTGGCAAAACCAGTCGCCTACCTGCCACAAAGCAGGCCTTTTTTTACCACACACTGTTATGCAATCTTTTCAGAACCTTTAAATAGAAAACTTGATTTAACAGTCTGACCTAGTGGAACAAACTCCAAATAAACTGTGAGTCAACATTCTCATCTGTTTGGGACATTGACAGATGGCCAGAACCAGGTTTGTCACCAAACGACATTTCACCTTTTTTGAAATAAGAAAACCACAAGTACACTTGATATTTTCCTATAGCACTGTCCTTGTAAGCTGTGTTCAACATCACAACAGTTCATGTGGCATTTTTCCCAAGCAGGAAACTAAATTTCACAGGCACATGCTGTTCTCATAAATCAGTCATCACAAAAACGAGGTTCAAGCGAAACTGCTTTTATGAAAAAATTTACTGTGACCAGAGAGAACCTTCCCAGGTGACACCACTGGGAGCACTAACTCAGAGCTCCATGCTAGCCTAGCAGGAGAAATGCGTATTATGAAAACTTCGTTCCGCCCAGCACAATTCTGGTTTTGGTGGGGTACCACCTCGTATATTGACAGGGTTCCACTGATGTTTCTATTCATCCATTGAATCTTCACTTATTTATCATTGCTTTGGAGTCATCACACTCAGCATCATGTTTTTCCCATTAGTAAATGATCTAAGAATAGAGTGAGGTATATACTTAGTAATGGAAAGGCCCACACAGCATGGTGAGTTTGCCAAAATCCCCTCTCAGAGGAAATTTTAGAAGTGCAAAAATAAAGAACAATCTTATGAAACAAGTTTAAACATGATACTTTACAGTATCTATAATTAAGTAGCAAATTTATACCAGGCCCTATTCTAGGCAAAGCTAAGTTATCAGTGCATCCAAGCATAGCCTATAAGTCCCCTTTCATTCAAACAACACACCAAACTCACTACCATTGAGTATATTCTGACTCATCGTGACCCTTGACCCTGTCCCTGTGGGCTTTTGAAACGCTAACTCTTTACCAGTACAGAAAGTCTTATCCGTCTCCCAAGGAGCTGCTGCTGGTCTAGAACAGCTGGTCTTATAGTTAGCAACTCACTGCATCATATAGAAAAAAAATGGGCCCAAGAAGAGCTTAGTGACTCTTTTTAATATGTTAATATGTGCCATAATTGAGAAGTGGCCACTCAACTCCTCAAAAATAATTCTATAGAAATGAATGTACTAATGGGAAAAGATATATCAACAAAGATATTTAATTATTTACAGTAGCAAAAAAGAGGACTGTGTTAGTCCGGTTGACTAGAGAAACAAATACAGAGACACTCACATGTACAAGAAAGAGTTTTATATAAAACAGCAGTTGTATATTGAGAAAACACCCCAGCCCTGTCCAGATCAAGTCCATAAGTCCGATATTAGCCCATGTGTCCAAAACCAGTCTACAAATTCCTCTTCAGACTCGCACAACAGGCCGAATGCAGGAAGATCACTGGTCAGTGGGAGGAAAGTCTTGTGGATCCAGTGGCGGTGGAAGCATCTCAGCACTGGCAGGGGTTTCCACGTGGCTCCTCCAGCTCCAAGGGCTCTAGCTCCATGTGGCTTTTCAGCAGGAAGGCAAAGCAGAGAGCGTGTCTGGCCTCCAGTGAGCTATTTATCTTCATGGCACCTCCAAATGAGGTCATCAGCTGCAACCTGGTTGACAGGCTAGACTCCACCCCTTCATTCTTTTTAACAAGTTGACATGACATTAGGAAACTACCACAGGGACCAAACCAAACAAAAACCTCACTTCCATCGTGTCAGTGCTAACTTATAGCGACTCTATAGGACCATAGTTCTACCCTATAGTGTTGAACTGCCCCTGTGAGTTTCCAAGACTGTAACTGTTTATGGGAGGAGAACGCCTTGTCTTTCTCCCTCAGCGTGGCTGGTGGTTTAGAACTGTGATCCCTACAGATTGCCGTGCAACAAGTAACCACTCCTCTACTTGGGCAACTAAGCAATAGTGAGCTAGGAAAATTATGGGATGCTGTCTAGGCTTTAAAATAAATGACATAGGTTTGTGTGACATGCAACAGGACCATATTCATACTAGTAAAAAGAGATTTTTGAAAGCTCCTTATGTGGCTTGACCTAATGAAGACAATCTATGCTTGCATTGTTGGTGTACAACCGCTCTCAAGAAAGGATGGAGAGATACACTCCAAAATGTTAACGCCAAGCATTTATTGGAAATGAGATTCTCGGTTATTTTTTCTATATTTTTCATTATGCCCTGTTACTTTTTGGAGTTATTTTAATTGGGGAAAAAAACATTTTAATTGTTGACAAAGTTGTAATTTCTTGAGTTTTCTATTTATTTTGAACCATGGCTCCCAGTGTTTGCAGAAAAGAAGAAACAGACATTTCTTCTCCATCAGCATAGCTAAATTTACTTGCGAGATATTCATCGGTTGAAATTGAAAATTTTGTCCAGAGTAAAATGATTACATTTGGGGGGTATCAAAGTCTTTGGAATTATTTCTCTCACAGTGTTCATCTTTCTGATAGTGAGGATTGGACAGGATAACAAGAGTGGAAACTATTGTAATTATGTTGAAATAGAAAAGATAGAAACAAAAGGCATTCCTTATGGCAGAATCTCCTAAGTGTCAACTTGTCGTGAAAAAAATAAACATAAAACCTAAACATGAACCATGTGAAATGTCCTAGGGTAATCACCACTTGTTACAGGAACACCCAACTGTTCTCTAAAGACTTATTAATCAATGTAGAAACCAATGTTGCTCACACCAACCTATGTACGATATTCTCTCTTCACTTTCTAAGGCATCGGAGTGTAGCCACATAACTGTTTCTTGCCCACACAATGTGACCAGAAATGATATGAAGAGCTTATATTTGAGGAATAGTGGATTTATAATGGAGCTTCTAATATTCCCAGTCTCATTTTCTTTCTTAGTAGTCTCTGGGTGGTACAAATGGCTAACACTTTCAACAGCTAACTGAGAATTTAGAGGTTTGAGTCAACATAGAGACATTTCAAAAGCAACGTTTGGAATTCTACTTCTGAAAAGCCAGCCATTGGAAACCCTATGGAGCATATGAGTTCTGCTCTCATGCACATGGGTTCTCCATGAGTCAGCATTTACTCAAAGACAACCGTTTTCCCCTCCTGAAGCAAATGTAGAGACAGAAGACAAAATGATAGATTCCTGAATCTCTAAGTAGTGTAAATTGACTACCATCAAATCACCATCCTGAATACCTGGGAATGTGAAATAAATGTCTTATTCCACTAAGGTTATAGGTGTATCTCTTATTATTTATTATTTAGTGATGCACTTATTTCTTTAGGTCTCAGTTGCCTTATCTGCAAAGTAAGGTTTTGTTTTGTGTTCTGTACTTACGAGTAAAGTTTGTTATAATAAAACATTTTTACTAACAAAGATGCATAAGGTGAGGTATGAAATTATTCCAAACATAGAGTTTACATTCCAAGGTACCCTTCCTTTTTTGTTGTCTTTTTTCCAGATTTAGGAGAGAAACACTCCATATTTTTTCATTAAGTGGGTTGTTAGTCTTAGGGGTTTTTTTTAATAAATCATTTTATTGGGGGTTCGTACAACTCATCACAATCCACACATCCATCCACTGTGTCAAGCACATTTGTACATCTGTTGCCATCATCATTCTCAAAACATTTGCTTTTAAGCCCATTGCTACTTAAGCCCTTGGTATCAGCTCCTCGTTTCCCCCTCCTTCCCCTCTCCCCCCTCCATTATGAACCCTTGATAATTTATAAATTATTATTATTTTGTCATATCTTACACTGTCCGATATCTCCCTTCACCCACTTCTCTGTTGTCCGTCCCCCAGAGAGGAGTTATATGTAGATCCTTGTAATTGAGGAGGATCAACTTTAATGCTTTTCCTGTACTTGATTGTTATCTTAGTGCTTGTTTTTTTATTTGTCATTGCCATAGCCTACATTGAAATTAATCAGGAATTCTACCTTTGCTACAATGAGAAGTTTTCTGTTTTATGAAGAAGTCATAACAGAAAGTTCATTTAGTTTGAGAGATAATAATTTAAATCCTGAGATAAAACCAGGAGGTAGGGAGCCAAGGAAATGCTTTAGACAGAAAGCAATGACGGAGAGACTGCTGATGAGTACTTACAAATAAAGAAACCAGACTGGAAAAAAGGAAAGGAAGATATAAAACAGATCTGTCCAAATATATTTAAGAAGAACATTTGTGAAAATGAAGAAAGAAGTTCAAACAGCAGAGATTAAAAATTGTCCTTTCCAGAAGATCCGTATCACTTAGATAAGTACCATAATATTTCTATGTCCACTTCTTCCAGAATATCCTAAAGTATGACCAAACATCTGCAGAGGGAGGATGTCATTCCAGGATAATCAACTGCACGTTACTAATTTAAGATCAAAATGTTTTTAACCTTGGACATTTTTCAAAGAGTTTTTAGAAAAAGAAACTCTCTAGGGGGTTGTATAATTATGTAATTGTACCCTTTCTAAGAGACTATTTACAGATAAGTAATGTTTCTCCACCTATCTTCAAAGTAAAATATATTAAGTAAAATAGAGCTTGGGAATATTTGTTGAGGAGGAAATTGGTGCAGACACTGCCAGCTGTTTAAACAAAAACCATCCCCCTATTCTTCACTCTCAGAACCCTAATGGAGGGCTCTGCCTTCAAGATAAGGCAGCCCAGTTTAAATTCCTGGCAAATGAGATATAAGGGAAAATTGGTTAAGGATTCCTGGCCAGTAATTTTCTTTCATGAGTTAGATACTGCCCTTTTCTTTCTTGTCTGTGAGAGATTTAGCAGTCCTCTTGTACTGGTATGGGCCATGGTGACACAAAAAAAGATGGAACAGAAGGAGTATAGAAGGTTCTAGTCCCTCGTGGATATCCACCAGTAACTACACTAGCACAAATACAGGGCTGGCCAATTTTGGCTACCAAGGGCAATTTTGGTATTTATAAGCTCACTCATGGGCCATACAAAATTAGTTTAGAGGCGCCAAAACCCACAGGAAAGTTGCACCTTGTCCTGTGTATAGGGTGGAAACTGGTGCAACTTCAGTAAGTTTCTTGATTTACACAGCCAAGACATTCCCCACACCTGCACTAATAGGACTATCTCCAAACTTCCTCTTAGCAAGAAGCACAAGGATAATGATATTTATCAAAATTGCAATTCTATCACCCAAACGATTGTTAGTAAACGCTGAGTTCGAACCTTAGGTTTCTATAGAATCCTTCCCCACACCCCCACAGTTGCACTCTTACTTTAAATTCCTGATCATGTGACTTGCTTAAAGAAAGTGTGCAAGGAGTATTGCTTCATCTGGAAACCCTGATCCTGTCCACAGAAAATCAACTTAGTAGGATATTTACATATATTCCTTTATCTAGAGGCATCTAGCTGTCAACTCCTCAGGCGAGCCTTGATTGACAATTTTTTATTATTATCTAGAAGGCAGAAAAGACAAATGGTTGAGTTTGGGCTCTACAGTGGAATGTTGTGCATTCAGACTTTTTAACCTTGATCTTACCAATTATGTGACTTAGGCAAATTTATTAAGCTCTTTAGACTTATGTGTAAAGGGGGACAGTAAGTAGTTCATATCTGAAGGGTTTATTGAAAAGAAAAAGTAGTTCACACAGAAAATGTTCTTACAGCCTTTCCTGGCTCAAAACATTCCAGTTACCATCATTCTTCTTAGCCCTTTACTCGCCATGGCTCTCTGTGAACATATTTATTCTAACACATATAACCTCACACTGCAGTTTTTAAACTGTTTTTCCATAAACATGTGGTACTCAACATACTGGTTCTTGCATATACTTTGGTAAGAAATGCACTCTTGGTCTTGAAAAGACATCCATGTGAGTCTGAGGGCATATAAACATATGTGAGCAATTGAGCCTAGCAATCCAGAATTGGTCTACAACAATCCATCTGGAACAGAGGCACAGGAACTTTCCTGGTTCATATTATTGTTATGTAATTATTCAGCACATAAAAATTTAGAAACCACTATCCTTTCTAAAAAGGAACCCTGGTGGCCAAGCATTGGGCTTCTAACCACAAGGTCAGCCATTCAAAACCACCAGCCATTCTGTGCGAGGAAGATGAGGCTTGCTATTCTCATATAGGTTCAAGACTTGGAGCATAAGGGCAATTCTACTCAATCCTATAGAGCTGCTATGAGTTGAAATGATCTTGATGATAGTGAGTTTGTTTACATTTTTTTTATCCTTCCCCAAAAAGTCCTGGTTGTGCTGTCAGGTAAGCATTGGACTATACACCATAAAGAGGAGGTTCTAACCCAGCCATCACTCTGCAGGAGAAAGATGAGGCTGTCTGATTCCCTAAAGATCTACAGTCTCAGAAACCTTATATAGGGTCACTATGAGTCATAACCCACTTTATAGAAGTGATTTTTGGTTTAGTCCTTTCCAAAAGGATTCCAGATAACACTATGGATTAGGTATTAGGGTGCTTAAGTCAAGTCCAGATGTTCAAACCTATCAGCCACCCCGTAGAAGAAATATGAGTGTTCCAGTTCAGAATACAGTCTCAGAAACCCGATGTAGAGCTGCTATGAGTAACTTGATGGCAATGGTTTTGCTCCTTTCCAAAGGTTGGTCATTCTAACCCACCAGTCTCTTTGTGGAAGAAGAATGAGGTAATGGCCATAAAGATTTACCCCATGGAAATCTTAGGAGGCAGTTCGACTTTGACCTAAAAGATCATTGTCAGTTGGATCTACACCTAGGCAATGTATTTAGTTTTGATTAGGTCCTTTCTAACGTGTGGTATTTACTACTTTGTTTCCTCAATAAATTGTGATAAATTGGCAAATAAAGCTTGTGATGAATTATTTTTTATTTCTTGTAATGCTACTGGTATGACTAGCAGCACTCTGGATTAGTGTTGGGCTGTTAATCACAAGGCTTGTGTGTGGTTCAAGCCTGTCAGCGATTCTACAGGAGAAAGACAAACCTGTCTACTCTCATAAAGATGTACCATCTCAGAAATCTTATGTTGAATTTCTAGGAGTGGGAATCTACTCAGTGGCAGTGGGCTTTTGATTGTTGATGATGATGATGATGATGATGACGACGATGATCTCATTATCAGTGCCTCGCACAGTCCCTGACAAAGAGTAAGACGTCCATGAAAAAAGGTATCCCAAAATTATAGTACAATTTCAAGTTCAATTCCTTCAGGAGAGGGAATGGTATTGACTAACAACAAAACACTTTTTTTTAATAAGTTGAATTATTTAGATTTCCTTGCCACTTAGCTTTTAATTTTCAAATGTTAACTGTTTTCTGTTTCAGTCAGCTTCTGCCATCTTCAAAGAAAACAAAACAAATAGCACTTATATATTTAATTTCCAGAATTCACAAAAGTAAATAAGTGTAAGAGCAATATAAATCATTAACCTTTGAAATGACGTGGTTATTTTTGTATATTTGTAACATTCACACTTCTGAAGTTATTAAATATTAAAACTGCAAAAGCATTGGGAACATACCATATGTGATTTAAATGAGTCAAATTTTGCAGGAAAAGTTTCAGGAAATATTTTCATCATAAAATGAAATAAGATCATAAGATAAATATAAGATCATAACCACAAATCTCCATGAAAGCATGCTATGGAATGAAAACTGATCAGCTATTTCTACACTTAATGTTTGTTGCTAACAATTGTTTGTTCTTGCAAACTGTTGCATTTGCTATTTTCTAATATATACTAAAATGTGTATATATATATATAAATGCATAGATATGTATATATTTGTGTGTATGTATGTACATAGACATATAGATACGTTTAAATGAAATAAATGTTAACTATTGGTATATACCAGGGTAAGTAAAAAAGTATTGCTATACAGATTTATTCCAAACATAACATGCTTAAACATGTCTCTGAAATCATTGGATGGCGCTGCAGATAAGTTACCTCAGGAATACACATGTCTTATTCTCGTTCCAAAACCGAAGTCATCGCCAAAGAATTGACTCCAACTCATAGCAACACGATGAGACAGAGTAGACGCGCCCCTGTTGGTTTCTGAGACTGTGAGAGGACACGGCCTCATCTTTCCCCTGCAGAGCAGCTGGTGGTTTCAAACTGCTGATCTTGAGGCTAGCAGATCAACCAGGTTGCACACTGAGCTGCTACCTCCAAGGTCAGCAGTTAAAAACCGCCAGCTGCTCTGTGGGAGAAAGAGTCCATAATGATTTACACAAGGGCTGTTCTCCTCTGCCCTACAGATTTGCTGTGAGACTGAATCAACTTGATGGCAGCGGGTTTGTTTGTCTGAAGGTGTCACCCCCTATGCCACCAGATCGCCTTACTCTCTTGAGGATGCCTTAAAGGGATCCTAAAAAAGGTCCAATTAAAAGTGTTAGTTCTGAGGGGATCTGACGTGCCCATTAAATTCAAGGCCGGGAAGTCAGCTCCGAAGGTGATCTTTCAGGGGATTCCAAAGGAGTCCTTTTGATAGGTTTTCTTGAAGGACGTAGGATGATCACAGGCTCTGATTCGAAAGGACTTTTAAGAAAATAAAAATGGCAATGATGAAAAAAAAGGTCAGAAAAGTTGTGCCCAAGAATTTTGTTTCCGTCACAAAAATGCACCTGCTCAAGCATTTCTTATGAGAATCACAGTGGGATATCTAACCCCAGCCACCCTAGAGCTGTTCTAGCTTACAATTCTACCTTACAAATCCAGCTAGACCAGAGGATGTACACTGGTACAGATAGGAACTGGAAACACAGGGAATCCAGGACAGATGATCCATTCAGGACCAGTGTTGAGAGTGGCGACACTGGGAGGGTAGAGGGAAGGTGGGGGACAAAGGGGAAAGGGGGAACAGATTACAAGGATCTATATATAACATCCTCCCTGGGGGACAGACAACAGAAAAGTGGGTGAAGGGAGACATCAGACAGTGTAAGATATGACAAAATAATAACAATTTATAAATTATCAAGGGTTCATGAGGGAGGGGGCGGGAGCAGGGCAGGGGGAAATGAGGAGCTGATGCCAAGGGCTCTAATAGGAAGCAAATGTTTTGAAAGTGATGAGGGAAACAAATGTACAAGTGTGCTGGGCACAATGGATGTCTGTGTGGATTGTGATAAAGTTGTACGAGCCCCCGATAAGATGATTTTTTTAAAAAAAGAGAGGGAAAGGGATGTGTGGTAGGCTTGTAAAAATATGTGAGTGGTAGAGGATGGCAGACAGCTGCAGGTTGATGGCCTGTGATATCCGTACACCTTTAGGACCAAGAGGACCATGAACACACTCACTCTCCAAATCCAGAATCATAGGCATTCTGTCATTGATCTCAGAGAAAAAATAGTAAAATCCGAATGTGCAGCTATACCATGGTCTTAAGATACTTATGAACTCCTCGAGTATGCCTTGACTTGGCCTGGGTGAGTCATGCGGGCAAGGCTTCCAGTGCCAAACCTCCTTCCTCATAACAAGCAAACCTGCCCAAGACTTACCTACCTGGCGTGGGAGAGTTGGAGAAGAGAACTTATTCTCCAGTGAAGGGTGTGCCCCCAAATGTCTGCACTGTTTAAGCCCTACCTCCACCACACACATTGAAAGAACTGATATCATAAAATCACCCCAACCCATATCGGGAAAATATTGTTCAATGGACCTCATGTCATGCAAATGCATTACAGAAGTTAGAGCTGAGGGAACTTCAGAAACTATCTAGGCACTCCCTTAGAGCTAGAGAAAATCACGAAATTGGGAGTCAGACACGAGTTCAACTCTTGTCTCTAACAAGTTACCATAATAGGAGTAAAATAACCACTTCCAACATTTTGCTCCACTTGTACATTAAAGAGGGAGGGGTGGGAGGTCTATAGTGGTCTATAATTTTAGTGCATGGCGAAAGGGGGAGTAAATGACATGGACTGTTTGCAGTGGCCAATGGAGTGCCTTGCAGCCAGTAAGTAATGGAGAAATTGGCTAGTATTAATAGGGGTGAATGAAAAGCAAGAATCTAGAGCAACTGACTCCTCCCCCAATGGTCCTCACTTCATGAGAGTCTCCTGTCTCCTTATTAAGAATCGGGGGGAGGAATATAACCAACTTGTTCAAAGGATCATGTGAAAATGTAAGAGAAATATGTCAGATGTGCTCAATTTCATAATAAAAATAGTTGTAATCATCACAACTAACATTTATAGAATGCTCACTACAGACCCAGTGATGTGCCCAGAGACTGAAAATGAATTATAAATTTTTACTCACGATAACATTATGCCTAAGTCCTCATATAAGACCTCATTGTCAAATGGTAGTGGAAATTCGATTCATATTCAATGTGTCTCAATTGTTCCAAACCATCAAAGGATAACATTAAGTATCTTGCCTTTTAATTGAGTCTTCATCAGAGGGTGAATTATTTCCTATTCCCCTGGGTGAAGAATCAAGAAAATTCTGGACCCTGTTTTGTCTCAACCTTGAACCTCCCTTCTCAAAACAGGGATCATTATGATGAGCAGTAATGATTGTGGTGTCCTGAGCCAATCTCCATGGTGGCACTACAGGTCAGATATCAGTAGAAGAGACTACTCTGACAGCACCCGTCAGAGTGAGAGAGGACCAGAGGTAACGAAATAAGGCATAGGAACGATAAGATCTGGTTTGGTGAGATGAATGATAATAATTAGTAGATCTTACTGTGTTTTGCTCATTGTACCTTCTAACATGCCTGTCTTCATTTAGTCCTGACAATAGTCCTATAAAGAAGGAAAAAGCTATTGTTACATTATAGAAGGGAATACTGAGACGTGGCTACATGGAGTAAATTGCCCCAAAATTAGCAAATGGAAAGCAAAGTTTTCTATGCTAATTCTCATATATGAAAATTGCAATAAAATGTCCCTATACTCTGCTCCAGGCCCATGAAAAAGAAAAGGAGAAGGTGGAGAGAGAGCCCTGAGAAAGTTACAGTGGAGGGCAGGCCAGTTCTTGCAGAACACGGTGCTGTGCCTCAGGAGACCCACTTCTTGTGATACTTTTCTTGCCATTATCAAGAAATATGCAGTGAAGATTAGTTTATAAGTATGTTCCCATGTCTGAGGCTGGTGGGAACAGCATATTTATTACTGGACTTAACTGTCCCAGAAAATGTGGCCCTAGTAGTCATTCAAGCTAATAGATTTTCCCCCAACTATGAAATACAAAAGCAAACGCCATTCCCACGTCAATGTTTTTACCGAGTCTTCTTCTCATGCTTGTCATTTGTTGCTGGCCTCTTTCTTGCTGTCTTTTGCACAGAGAGATGCTACGTCACTGCTCGCTGGTGTGACCAAGAGGATGAGAAGGAGCCATGGCACCTCCATGGTGTCCTTGTTGTCGTTCTCCTAATGTTATTGTGCCAACTCTACTAAATTTAATTACAGTGAATACAGATGTACACAATTACCCTCTGTTCTGTTCTTCAGATTCTATATTTTGCTAAAATTTACTACATGCTATTCTGTTCCTGAACACTGGAAATGGATGTGTGCTGATTTAAAATGTGTTATAATTACAATTAAAAGATAGATTACATAATGATAGTGTTTAGATACAATTATGGATATGCAGACACAACATGGTCATACATTTTCAGTGCAAGTATATGATTGAACCAATATCTGGTAGGCAAAGGAATAAAGAACAGATTTTTGGTGAAGCCACAAAGACTGTTTATTGTTTGACAAACCCTTGAAGGGAGCTGAAAACTAGTGAAATTACATACCCAAGTCATGAATTCTTTGGCGGAGTGAGTAAAAACAAGGGAAATGTCTGGTCAAGTTGTTCCAAGTGAGTGCTTCAATGGATACTAAAAATAAACACATTGTTTTTCTTGGATACTTGCTTAATTTTCTGGACCATATCATGTACATCAGTGATGGCACATTCTCACTGGAGTTTGACACATACTAATAATAATTATATATACAAATGCATTGAACTAAATCTTTCAGAATTACTTGATTAAAAATATATCCGATTGCAACCTATTTAGACCCTACAGTATATTATTTTAACTATATATCAGAAAGAATGACAGGATATGAATGTTTATTCTAAAGATTTATACTTACTGTATCTTGACTAAAGTAAGTGTGTCAAAATATGATTCAAATCATTCCAACACCATATTGTTCAATTTTATGGTACAAACAAACCAACCACAAAAGTTTTAGAACCCTCACTACTAATTCTATTATATATTTAATCTTTTAAACCACACTTTCATGTAAATATTCTTCATATTATTTAAAAAGGAATCTCAATTCCCAGCATTCTTTTTTCACAATTTCAGATTTGCATATTTGACTGTGTATTCAACGTCTCTGCTTACATTTCAAGAAAACATCTCAAACCTGGTACCTCCAAAACTCAGTTTCCATTCCCCAGACTGAGCACCTCCAAAACCAATACCAAACCAGCTGCCCTGGTGCTAATTCTGACTCCTGGTGACCCCCAAGGGAGTAAGAGCAGTACTAGGCTCCAAAAGGTTTTCAATAGCTGATTTCATTTATTTATTTGTTTGTTTGTTTGTTTATTTATTTGTTTATTTTAAGTAGACAGGCAGGTCTTTCTTCTGAACTCCTTATGGGAAGGCAGAGGTCTTCCCTCGTCACTTCAGTTAGCAGTAGTGTAAGTATGTTCACTGTCCAGAGACTCCGCCTCTACATCCCCTCTCTAGTTACACAGATTTTCTTCCACCCTTATTCCCAAATCTTTCGCTCCACTCCCTTTTCCAATAGGATAGCCTCCCCTTCAATGGACTCCTTCTCAGATCATCTACCACTTGCGTTCTGGTACAAACACCATAGATCTAGATATCTATGATGTTTCCCAACAGCTACCCCTGATCCCACAGACTTATCCATTTACAGCAAGAGACTAGCAGGTCAGATTTCTTCTAGAAATCTACACTGCCCCCTACCTTTGGAACAAAAGGTTGGGGACAGTCAACAAGGCCCTACACAATCTAACTCCCTTTATCTCTGGCGTTAAGACCCCTTCATCTATTTTTCTCCACAAGACTACATGAGGCCTTTGTGGTCCTCTCCCAATATGCTGAGCATCCTATATCTTGGCCTTGGAGCTGTGACACTGGTTCTTCCCACTTCCTGGAAATGGTCTTTACCCAAGCTCGTTCTCAAACATGTTTTTTTAAGACATCAGTCTATAAGTCCAGATGGAGAGGGAGAGGGAAAAGGAGAGGGAGAGGAAGATGGAGAGGGAGGGAGAGAGGGTGGAGAGAGAGAGAGATTTAGTCTATTTTATTCACTGACATGCAAGTACCCAAAGGAGTGCATATCAGTGGTTAACTAAATATTTGTGGGGGGAAATCATAGCTCAAAGAATCTAAAAGGCAGTTCAAAAACTTAAGTGATGTCTCCAAATATTCACAACTTGAAAAGTGTAGCAATGGAATTCACTCTCACAACTAGTGGCTTCAGACCAGAACATTTTTCTCAGCCCCACTGCTATCTCAGGCCATGCAAGACATAATTTGCCATGAAAATGCATATTTCACTGAATCATATCACCGAAGCTCTCTCTCTCTCTAGCTCTCTCTGTATCTCCCAATATATATATGACAACACATAAATACATAAATATATATAGATAAATATACAATGTACAGGAGCAAATAATCAGAGAAGCTGGATTATATGAAGAAGCAGTATCCGGATCAGCGGAAGACTTATTTAAAAACTGTGATATGTAGATGACACAACCTTGCTTGCTGAAAGTGAGGAGGACTTGAAATGCTTGCTGATGAAGATCAAGGATTGCAGCCTTCAGTGTGGCTTACAACTCATTTTAAAGAAAATCCAAATCCTCAGAACTGGACCAATAGATACCATCATGATAAGTGGAGAAAAGTTTGAAGTTGTCAAGGATTTCATCTTGCTTGAATCCAGTCAGTGCTCATGAAGACAGTAGTCAAGAGATCAAATGACGCGTTGCATTATATAAATCTACTGCACAAGACCTCTTTAAAGTGTTGAAAAAGTCTAAGGTGTGCCTGACCCAAGTCCTGGCATTTTTACTTGCTTCATCTACATGTCAAAGTTGGGCATTTAGTAAGGCAGTATTTGAACTATGGGTTGACAAAGAATATCGAAGTATTCAGTGGCTACCCACTCTGAAATAGGCACCAGAGTCCATCATCAGTCTTTCTTAGTCTGGAAACTCTGTTGAAACCAATTCACGTTGGGTGGCTCTATTGGCATTTGAACTACCAGTAACATATCTTCCAGCAACACACAAGTCACCACAGTACACGTAAATGACAGACAAGTGGTGGAAGATTACCACCACTGCCTAAAAGCAAACAGATCTATCTTGAAAGAAGTATGGCCAGAAGATGCTCAGAGGCAAGAAGGATGAGACTTCATCCCATGTACTTCCGATATGTTATCAAGCGACACCGGTCACTGGAGGAGGATATGCTTGGTGAGTGGAAGCGCAGCATGAAAGAGGTGGATTTCAGCTGCAGCCCTTTTGGTTATCAGCATAGTGCTTAACTGCTGCACCACCATGGCTCCTGTACACATCTATAAAGTTTGCATTAAAATTTTAAAAAAAGAACCTACCCTGAACCTCTATGATGATTTGAACTGCTAATCTCATGGTGAGCAGGCCAATGCCCAATCCACAACAGCGCAAGTGCCCCTTAAATTAAGTAGTAGTTATTTCAAAAATATAATAAGAATAGCTATATAATTTATTGCACCCTCATCACATTCCAAACTGTATGAACATATTTCCATACATATTTCATGAAATCTCTACCTTTATCAGATAGACACACTTCTACCCTGTTTCCCCAGAAGTAAAACATCCCCTGAAAATAAGACCTACTTACAGTTTTGCCTCTCGCTGAAATATAAGGCATCCCCCCGAAAATAAGGCCCACCGTAGCTACCGTAACTCTGCACTCTGGACCATAGCCGCAGCTCACTGTTGCCTGCAGCGCAGCCGGAGCAGACAAGAAGTACGAGAGATCACTTTTAATAAAACAATAAGCAATAAATGTGTACCGTCTTCTTCTTCATGGAAAAATAAGACATCCCCTGAAAATAAGACCCAGCACATATTTGGGAGCAAAAATTAATATACGACACTGTCTTATTTTCGGGGAAATAGGGTATTAGCCCCATTTCAAAAATAAGAAAGCTGACAAGAGATGGAGGTAACTGCTTAGTCCAGGAAGTACTAAGAGACTTAGTCCAGGAGAGTGAGGCTGCTAAACCCATGTCTGCCTAACTCTGGGGCTTAATTCTTCACTGCTTCATGGTAATCTGATGAAATAGTTAAGGTTTATTGTGCCAACCTGGCTGATAAACACATATGGGGTTAGTTGAAGGGCACAGAGATAAATGGCTCAGTGAGCATTGCCTTTCTAGTTCTTGGGTCCCTTGCTTTCTGATGGTCGGACCAGGCTGCAGCTGCCTTAGCCAGTTCCTGCTTCAGCTGGCAAGGCTCACTTCCTGCAAGACATCCCTGAGGAGAAGCCACATGGACTTACCCCGATGCAGCCCTGGGCTGGAGCAGCCACGTGGAGACCCCTGCTAGCGCTGAGATGCTTATTCGTTCACTGACTCAGCTTTCCTCCTGTAGTTGGCCTCATTGTGTGTGTTTTGTGAGATTGAGGAGGGCTTTGTAGATGGGTGTGTGACATATTGACTAATGCTGGACTTATAGGCTTGGAGAGCACTGGGTTGGGATGCTTTCTTAATGTGCACTTACCCTTTATATAAAACTCTTTCTTATACATACGAGTTTCTGTGGATTTGTTTCCCTAATTTACCCAGACTTCCACATCTGACAATTCTTTTGACAGAGCTTACTTTCTCTTAGAAAATACTGGCAATTTTGTCTCCTCCTGCAGAACACAGTCAAGGAGGAAGCATGATAAAAATGTATCAATAGTATGTTAGAAATGGAAATATTTTCAATCGCTTCTTGGCCTTTTGTCTGAGATCAAGTGTAGTAAGAAATGGATATTTTCATGTACACAATAATGTAATATAGCAGCGTGAGCCCCTCTCAGTGGCCTCATTGCCAATCCTTCCATCAAAAACAAGGGAGAATCAACAGCCACAGAATGGTGAGAGCGCACGACCAGAGATGGAGGAGTCTGCAAATGACCAATTATAAATCTATTAAGCTGCAGCACTTTCATAACAAGAAGCAAAATAATCCATTACTTTGAAATTTTTCCTACCCCTCACTCCACAGCCCACACAAACATTAATGTTACATTTATTACGATGTACTTCCTGTGCTCTATCAACTTGACTTCCAGCAAATGTATTAATATAGTCCTCTAGCTTTTCACATATATCTGAATGATGAATTCCCTCACTTGAGGCTGGCAGAAAGAGTGGAGCGAATAAAATAAAGTTTAGGAAGAGCTAGCATAATCCATAATGATGGGCCCTAAATCAGGATAAGAGAAATATCTTTTCTCATTTACGTGAATGAAAAGTCTGCTGTGTATTTATTGTCTTCGTACAAGACGACTTGTTGAATAATGGATAACAAGCATCTTTGATAGGGAAGCAGGCATTTGTATGCTCAAGTTTCTTGGACTTAAGAAATTCATGTTGGTTCAGAACTGAAATAAAGTATTATTTCTGTAAATAGATGTGGTGCATCAAGCAGCATTTTTGAGATCTTTAAACCAGTAGAATTTATGAGTAGGTAAAACCACATTTTAAACTTGTCTGCAAATTTTGTAACATTTGGCCATTATTATGACTTTCAGTTTGAATTTTATTTTCCCAGCTGTACAATGGGCATAATAATATATGTTGACAGGGTTTCAATGAGAATTAATACGGGGAAGGACTTATAGCTCTTGGTATAAGAGCCAATAAATGATTATGATGATAACTACTCCTATTATTGAAAAGAGTTATAACTTTTGTTCTCATAAAATCTATGCAACATCATGTTTGATTTTATCATTTAATAACTCACTTCAAGAAGCAGAATCTAGTAATAAATATATTTGAAAGGAGGTTAATTGTCAAAACATGAAAATATCATAATGCAAATTATGGCCAGAACAATATTCTCCTCAGATAAATGTTTGCTTATTTTTTAAAAAGAAAACATTTTTTTTTTGTTTGGGGGGGCTTAGTCTTAATATGCAAAGCATATCTTTTTATTGAGCCAATATGCAAAGGGTCCATTAATGAATCTGATTATTTGTTGCAAAAATGACCCCCCAAAACAGGCATTTCAGTGCTAAGAGAACTGTTCTTAATCGCCTATTTAAGTAAAAGAGGGTGAAAAATAGAGTTAGGCTTGTTGCTGACTGTAGAGTGACCCAGGAGTTTAAATGCACTTTGTACTCCATTATACCATGAAAATGTTTCTGTGTCCTGAGGCCATCAACGAAAGATTTGCTTTAATGAAAGGAACTGAGTGTGGTTCCAGAGCTTCCGAATGGGAGGCCTTTGGGTTGCAACTTTGCATCAGAAGCGTGTCCACTCTCTCAACTACTTCAAAAGCACAAATGTTTAAAGTGATTGAAGTAAATGCTGGGACAGATGTAGAAATTTTGAATATTCTAAAATTCCAAACCTGAACTAGAAAGATTGTGCATAAAAGGAAATATGTGTGTGTATTTGTGTATATAGAGAGATGTTGAACAGTTCTCAGTCCTACACCATCTCCATAAATGTTCTTATATTTTTATATTTGAGTCCATTGTTGCAGCTACCGTGTCAGTCATCTGGTCTACCGCCTTCCTTATTGTCACTGCCCCTGTACTTTACCAAGTGTGATGTCTTTCTCCAGGTACTGGTATGTCCTGACATGTCCTAAGAATGTGAAATGAAATCTCACCATCCTTGCATATATGTGTGTGTGTGTGTGTGTTTAATTGCACACAATAGAAAACAAATTCAAGATAGTGAAAGGACATTTTAAATAGAGACCCACGCACTAGCAATGCAGGAATGCATCTAGATTCAAGTAGAGCTGAATCTGGACAGTGTAAAACATTATCAGGGGTTCTGAGATTCTGTCCATCACTTAGCCCTGCTTACCTCAGCATGCCTTTATTCCATCTAAAGACACTCCAAGTGCTGGGTGCCCACTGGTAGCATATCTTCCCAGCTTGGCCACTAAAGGGAGAAGAGCGAGCTCTTGACTTTTGCTCGGAGAGGAAAGTCTTGGGGAAGATGATGGCCAGGGTCAGATGCCCACACCTGAACCAATCTCCTACTTTGCTTGACCATAAGATGACTGAGGTGTACCCAGAAGAGGAAGCACATCATGATTAACATCCTTTGTTTGCAATTTTCCAAAAGAGAAGCTGAGTCTTTTTTCCAGGATAAAATGAAACAAAACCCTCATGATAGACAGGAGGTAAGGCTTTTATCATTTAACTTCACACGCCTATTACCTTCCTGTACCCAATGACTATGAAGTAAACAGATCCCAGACACCATTTTCCTCACAGCCTGCCTTGATCACTATGACTGGGTAGCAAAGTGGTAAAAGGATAAAGGAATAATTTGAAGATGGGAAATAAACTAGACTGAATTAATGCATAGACCCCACCCCCCTCCAAAAAAAATAGAATTCTTAAAAAGTTCCCAAACTGCCTGCCCTTTAGGGACATTATGAGTTCCACTCTAAGACAGTAAGTTTGAGGTGATCAGTAAGCCCTGATCTACAGGGCTTCATTTGTGATTCCTCATGACCCTATAGGGCAGGGTACAACTGCCTCAGTGGGTTTCTGAAACTGTAACTCTTTATAGGAGTAGAAAGTCTCCTCTTTCTCTCATCGAGCCGCTTGTGGTTTTGAACTGTCGCTTTGAGCACCTTGCAGTTAGCAGCCCGACACATAACCACTGTGCACGGGGCTTCACATAAAATACCTGTGTCTTCAAATCTAGCGTAGTATGTACATGTCTTGGTTCCTTTCCTTCTGCTCTTTTTTTTAATGCCCCTTTAAAAATTGCCCACTCACCATCTGTTAAGTAAATTTCCTGAAACACAGTAAATGTGGGGGCAGAAATTGTTATACAGATTATGCCAAATGGAACTGACACATTTATGAAAAAAATTTAAAAGAGTATATTAGTGTGTAATTTTAAGAAAAGTATTTTCCCCACCTTAGTAACCCTACACCACTTCAGGGGCCCAGTTTTATCCAGTTCTATAAAATACACAGGAAGACAGAAGGCTCTAAGTAGCGACATACGAAAGGTTGCCTCAAACGTTTGAGATGATATGTAGGCTTTAAAGAACACAAAGAGAACATTGAGACATTTACAAATGTATTTCACGTATGTGCAAGGTCACATAAATAGATACATAATGAGCTGCAGCAAGAGTCAAGTTGACCACTTTGTTCCATCTGGTTTTTGTTTTATTTGGGGGCTGGGCACCAACCAAAACAGCTCCTATTAATTCTAGTTCTATTGTAGAGACGATATCTCTGTAGACAATTCATCAAGGATGTACTGAGCATGATTTACACTCTCAGAATATTTGTTCTCAATTCAATAAAGGAGACACCTTGAATAAAAATGGCTCCAATATTTTCTACTATTAGAAACTATCAGGTGTTTTACTTATAATCACTAAAATAGTGGCCTTGGGGACATATCTTTTGGCCACCATATTATATAATCTCACCACATTAAGCCATTTGCCACACTGTGATTATTTTTAAAAATATGTTACTCTAGTCCATATTAATTTATGTTTAATCTTTCTTAGCATTAGTAGAGTATTATTTTGTACAAGCTCAGAAACAAATCTTCCCAAATCCCCGCCCTGCTGCTCCTTTGAGGCTGAGAATGCCTTGCAGGGCAGTGGCAGTGACTGAATCCCAGTTGGCAGAGCCGAGGCCACACACTAATTTCATTAGAATCAAAGTCTTGGATTTGAAAGACTTGATTCCTGTCCTCAGACATGCCACTCAGGGTGCTTACAGCAGAGGAAGAGAGAAGACTCCCTCAGCTCAAATCTTTGGTCCAGAATCCTGAGAAACTAATAGGAATCAGAAAGCAGAGATACTATTTATGTTGTTGCCCAGGTTTTAATTTTCAAGAAAGAACTTTATTCCAGGTTTTACAGCTGCAGCACCATTTGTTACATCAGTTACTATCTCATCAACATTCTTTTCTGCACACACACACACACACACACCCTTCAGGTTTCGGAATATTCTTCCTCTAGCCTTATTTCAGCATCAATTCATAACTCAAGTGGTTGGTTTGGCACAGTTCTCAGACACACACACACACACACCCATAGGAATGGAATTAAAAAGAAAATTCAAATTACTAGTGAGCTAGAATTCAATCAAAAGAGGAGGTTTTTTTTATATAGGACAATCTGAATTGAGCAGAACCCAGAGCAGATTCAACTCAACATCCTTTCACTCAAACTATGATTGTGCCTTCGAACAACGGGTCTGTGTACCACTCTTCTCTCCTTGCAGACGCTTGCAGAAGCTGGAGAACTCGAGATTGGAATGACATGTCAGGAATTTCTTTGTCACATGCACAAAACAGCCAGTCACTGAAAGATATTCCAGGATATGTCTACACACATTCCAGCATGATAATGGTTGACCAGATACCCACACCAATGGGGGTTCTGTATAACTGATGTAGCACAAGCTACAAGTTGTTGCATTTTCCCAACTCTCAGTATCTTCTCAATAAATGCAGGTGACCACTAAGGCCGCTTTTCTCCATCAGCTGTTCAATCCAACATGAATAGCAGCAACCTGCAAGTTAGAGAACATGCCTGTGTTGTCTCTGAATGGTTTTGGTGCCAACATACACTGCCTGACACTGGCATTGGGGTTCCTTTCATTCCCAGCCGCCACATGGGGCACCTCCTAAGGGTAGGGAGGAGGATTTGTCCATCTTGTGTGCTGTAGGTTTGCAACTCTCCCTGAAATCTTTCTCAATCAGCACAGTTGGCAGTCCCTTATTTGACTTCCACAAACAGTTCACTCTCCCTACAAACAGACGGACTCATCTACGGCACTGCCTGTGCTCAGAGGGAAAAGAGAACTAGACAGTAAAATAATTTCAAAACTCTGCATCAAAAATATCCCTTCGGCCTCCTGAGGGGTCCAGGAAAACACTGTGGACCTCTCTCAGTGGTTCTCAGGTGATGCCTCTGACCCTGTCCTCTCCTGCACCTTTCCCTCAAGTTGTCTAGATTTAAGCTCAAAGGTGAAGAAGGAGCTCCTGATCCTGGGATTTCCTAACAAGAGGCCCAGAATCTTCCTGAGAAGAAGCAGCACGAAAGGAAGGCTGCTGCCCTCCAAGCATTTTCGGACTTATAAATGTCTAGGGTTCTCCCTGGAGGGGTAAGTGATGCTCAGAGGCAGCAGAAGAGCCAGGCCAGCTTCCAGCCTTGCACAAGGACCCTCTCCTTCTGGCCCACTCGCAAACTTCACCCTCTTGGGAGGGAAGGGAGTAACAGTCTGAATTTCACAAGGAATTCCCTCTCCCCAATCCCAACTCCTTTAAGGAAAGCACTTGAAAGGAAGGTAGATTTTTAACTAGGAAGGGAAGGAGGTACAAAGATGCCAGGGGCAGCCCCTACAGGTAGACTGGAGGTTAACTGGGCCTGGGTATCACGAGGCAAGGAAAGCGTCAAGCATGCACTTGAAACGGGTTTTCTGAAGAAACAGAGATGAACAAGAACTTGGGAGTTGGAGCCACAGAAAAACTGAACGGGAGAAGAAACAAACAACAAAAAACAGCAGTAGAGCAGAAAGGTAGCCAGAAAAGGAGACCCTGAGATCCGAGAAGGAAACCCTCCATCATACTTCTGCACACACTGAAACTCCAACCCCTCAACCCAAAAGCCAGTCATTGCAACCCGCTGCAGCTGGGAGCAACAGGGCTCGGGCTGCGGAGGGAGCACTGCGGAACAACCCCGCCGCTCCGCTGCCCCGGATCCGCCTTCTTTGCATTCTCACCGTCGCCCTCCCACCCGGAGCTCCAAGAAAACCTGGGGCTCGCTCAGTATACTCTATTGTCTCCCCCCCACCAGGAAGCTTTCCAGCCTCACTACCGAGAAGGTCCCCGAGCTGATCTGTGGAATTAGGGTCGGCCTTTGGGAGGCGGTGGGCCAGAGGGGAGAAGGGAGGAGGCAGCAGCGACAGCGTAGTGGTTTTGCAGTTCGCATGAGCTCATCCCAGGGATGAGGTCTGAAGTGGAGGGAGCGGAAAACTGAGCGCCCAGCTCCTGCCAGTGGCTGGAGTGCCAAATGCAATTGAGGAGGTGCAAGGTTCCCAGAGCAAAGCGGCTGGGGTCACGTCTGTGGGTGGCTGTACCCCACTTGGGTCGGGTCCTGACTCCTTGGCCCTCACAGACACAGGCTACAGGTCTGGAACCCCAAAGAGAGGAAAACATCAATGGCCATCCAAACCTAGGTTAGGACCCAGCCTCTTGTTTAAGAAATACCGCCTAATTTCCCCGAGCTTGCCAGGCTGTTGTGGGGTGGGAGCCTGGGGAGTTGCCCACTTCTAAGGCGTCCTCTCCCGTCGTTTAAGCCCCTGGAGCCTAACCTACTCTCTCTCGCAGCCGCCTGGTACCTTCATGCGCCTGTTTTCGGACCATATTTCACTCTAATGCAAACCCATTTAAATCATCGCCTTGTTTTTCCGCAGATTGCTTCTTGTAAGTGAGGCCATAAATCCAGGATGTCAAGCCGGATGGAGTGGAGCTCGGAAAGGGGAGAGATGGAAGGGAAATGAACCGAGCAGGGAAGGCACCTCCTCCGGCGGGGTGGGAGAGATTCGGCCGGCTCTCCAGGGTGAAAATGCACGGAGGCTGCCCGGACTCCGCACCCCTGGGAGTCCCAACCAGCTTTTAGGATTAAGAGCGCAGGGAGCCACGTCGTGCTCCGCCCGGGAGGGAGCGCCCCCCTACCTGAAAAAGCCTCAGGATGTTGGCTACCATGATGGAGACCGAACTCCCCGAAGCCCCAATCACTCCAACTACTTTCTCCGGCTTGACGAAGACTGGGGGCTCGCCGTTGGTGCAGCGCACGTCGGAGGTGTCCTTTTGGATGAGCGCTTGGACGAACGTGAGCGACTGCTCGAGCGCATAAGTGTCCCTGGAACAAGTGTCCAGGATCCGCGCGCCCAGTGTCACGTTGGGCAGCAGGTTGGGATCGCTGTTGATCTGGTCCAAGGCATAGAGCATCGCTTCCAGCCTGTGGATCCCGTTCTCCCGCTTGATGTCGCCGCAGGGCACTCCGCTGGGACCCTTGGCGTGCACCGGGAACAACCCCCCGAGGGTGACATCCCCCTCAATCCGGATCGAGTGCGGGGCGTACATCTCCTGGCCGCGCGCCGCCGCCGCCAGCGCGCACAGAAGCACCTCCAACACGCAGCAGGGGAACTTCATCAAAGTCAGGACGCGGAGCAGCCTCCCCAGCTGGACCATGCTGCCCCGGCGGCTGGGGTGGCGGCGGCGGAGCTGGAGGGGATGGTGGCGGGCTCGCCTAGTTCCGGGCCCCGCGGGGTGAGCCCCTCCGGGGAAGCTCGGGGGGGCTCTGGCAGGCACTGAGACCAGGGGCGTCTGGAGAGGGTGCAGAGGTCCCGAGGCACCTGCCGGCCCGGGACTCCGGGCGCTCTCCGGCTCGCGGGTTCGACGCGCAGCGCTCGCGCTCCCCGGCTCGCCGTTCGCGCTCCGCTACAGCCCGGCACTGGGGAGAGGGCAGGGATTGCTATCGCTTTAAATGGTCGTTCGGCTCCCTTCCCTCCTCCTCCCACTGCCTGCTCCCTCCCTCGCAGGCTCTCCTCTCCCCACCCTCCTTTGCTCGCGCCCTCCCCCTCTAGTTTGCATCATCACGCAGGGAGGGGCTGCGTGCTGAGCTAAAGGAGGGAGGGGGGAATGGGTGGGCGGCCGGCAGGGCCCGCGGGGACGGGGGGTCGGCATTGGAGTTTCAAGGTCCGCAGGGAATCCAGGGGCCGCTTCTCTTCGGCCGGCCTCTCGCCCCCAACTCACAGCAGAAGCGGAGCCTCAAGCGCGACGCCCGCGCCCGCGATCACTGCGGGATGTGGAGCCCAGGGGCGCGGGGGTGGAGCGGGAATGCCGGATTCAAAATGCTTGCCCGCCCCAAGTCCAAGTCCGGAGCCGCTGCCCTTAAGCTGCAGGTGAACGTGAAGGGGTAACGAGACGAGGAGTCGGGAAAGGAAGCGCGTGGAGAGAGCCCCCACTCAACTCTCGTGTTTACTAAGAAACACACACACACACACACACACACACACACGATCCTGATTCGTGACTCAAACAACCTCCATCTATTCTAGAGGATTCCTCTGGGGCCGGAATCAAGCTTTGGGGAAGCAGGAAACCACTGCGTTAGCGCCGCGAGTGGGGGTAGTAGATCCTTGGCCTTCAGGGTTACGGGGCTGGACCGGGTGGTCCCTAAATCTGGGCTTCCCCGCGGATCTGCCCTCGGAAACCTGGACCCGCCCTGTTCTTCCTTTCCTCCGAGAAGAGCTTGGAGAACTCCACAGAGCGCACCGTCTTCCCTGACGTTGACGGGTGTAGGGCTCCCCACTCCCCAGCTCCCCATTTCTGAGATGCTACTGAGATGGTGACCGGAAAGAGGTGATGGTAAGAGGAAGAAAGAAGGACGGGAATTGCTTCCCATTATTTCAGGATGACTTTCCGTGTCAGGACTTTGCAGAGCTGGGGCAAGTCTGGGTGCCATAGCAGACTGAAAATGCTCTAGGAAGCTTCCCCCCCCCCCAACCCCTTTTTTAAAAAAACGCCCCCTCCCGACAGGCTGGCCCACGCTTGGCGCATCAAAGCAACAAGTGACCCTAGTTTCTATAGAAGGCACGTTCATGTTGCTATCCCTGGGGACCAGAGTGGACTCAAGGAGGTTAAATTCAGACTTTCACTATTGAATTCAGCAAAAGCATATTGTACAAGTTTGGGGGTGGAGAGCAAACCAGGTGCTGAAGTATACTTTTAGCTCTTGTTGTTAATGTACCAAAATGCAAAAGACTCCACAAAATTAGGACGACGCTGGGATTTGACGGTTTCTGCCTCCAGCTGCCTGTGTGTTGTTGGCACCTCGTGCCCTGGCTGGTTAGTTTCCTGCTATATTAAAATGAGGAGATTGGAGTGGATAATAACCAAGCCACCTCTGACTCCCCTTCCTCTGCGAAAATAGACGATGTCCCTTTGGCCATGATGCTCCTTTTTTAGACCAATATGTTCTTGCTATTTTAGGTCGGAGACCAGACTTTAGAGATACAAAGCATATGCTTCTTGGTAAACGTTTCCTGGTATACAGAGGTCGTCCCCCCATCTCCCCCCCCCCTCCAGCCTATCTTTTCAGTGCATCTCTTTTTGAATAAGGACTCCAAACACCTTTCAATATTGTGATTTGCTAAGAGTTGACACAACCTCTGTAATCCGGGCTAGGTTAGAGTAGTGATCTACCACCACATCACAGCTCCTGTTGTGTTCATTACAATTCACACAGACTCTAAGGAACAGAGTAGAACTGCCCCTGTGAGTTTCCAAGGTTATAATCTGTACCAAAGCAGTAAGCCTCCTCTTTCTCCCTGGGAGCAGACAGGTAGAGTCCAACTGCTGACTTCACCGTTGATGTCCCAATGCATCACCCATTGCACCACCAGTGATCAATCATTAGTTCAGGAATGACAATGCAGCCCAATAAAAGCCATTCTGAGCATATCCTTGGACATTGACTGGAGCAAGCAATATAGAAAGCACAGGGCTTCCACTATCAGAGAGCTCCTCCTCCATGTCCCTAGTTCAGATCAGCCAGGTAAAAGTGGATGGGCTGGTAAAAGGGGACTCTCTTTCAAAGCACTTTATGTTGCTTTGATTTTGAGAGAACAAAACATTTTACTGCCATCAACCAGAAAACAGTGCTACTCTCATGTACACTAATATCGCCCTTAGATGTGATGCTCTAATATTTAAGTCCATACCTTGGAAAACTTTATTCTGTAATACCCCCCACCCCACACCACCCACACTCCTGTCAGTCATGGAACTGTGAGGACATATACCTATAAATGTTCCAGAGCTTTCCACATGAAGAGATTAAAATAAGTATGGCAATATTTGAATCCTACACTAAGACATGAGCAAGAGCAAAGGGGAGAAATGTGAGACTTAGTTAATTGATGAAGGCCTTTGAGCTACTGGATCCAGGCATACCTAAGCAATTGCTTCTAGCTTTTAAATTATGTGATATTTTCTTTCTGTTATTTAAAGCTAAGCGGACCCTCTTCTCATTTACCTGTTCTAATACACCAGATGAAGAAGGGTAGAATCACTGAAATGATATCCTGTTACGGTAGTCTTAGCTACATCGGAAAGGGTAGAAGAAGCAAATAAAGCAATGAAAAAATGTTTTGAGAATGATGTACAAATGCGCTTTACACAATTGATAGTGTATGGATTGTGATAAGAGTTGTATGAGCCCCTAATAAAATGATTTTTTAAAAAAAAAAGAAAAGAAAAGCAGGACAAAAAAAAAGAAAAGAATACTTCAAAGGTCAACTACTGCAGTCCTAGAATTTAGCCATCAGCATCTCCTGGGGCACTGCGGACTAGGTGCTGGGATGCTAATTGCAGAATTACCCTTTCAGACTTACCAGCTGCTCCTGTGAAGATTTACAGTCTCAGAAATCTTATTTAGGGTCACTATTAGAATGGACTCAATGGTAGTGGGCTTGGGTTTCAGTCCTTATTTCATTTTTCACATGAAGCCGTTTATTGGGGCCATGGTAATACAAAATCTTTGGAGAGTTGGATATAAGGAACATCACTTGTTTCTTCTATACAATGTCTTGGTACACACCTTACTCGTCCATTTTCACTTTGATTACTGGTGCATCCCAGCCGAGGGTTGCTCAGTACAGATTCTTGGCTGACTGTTGAGTGCTGCCGTGTTCTGTGTTCTCGCTTTGCTCTACTCATTTCCTCCAAGCATCTGGTGGCAATCCTTATCTTCCTTTATTGCATTCAAGCCTGTGTGTTGTCTTAGTTCCCTTGCCAGGCTGTAAGATCCTTGAGGGTAAGGGCTGAGTATTATTTATCTTGTTATTCCAGATAATACTTAGGATGGCATTTTGTGCCTAAGAAGCATTCATGTGTTGAATGAATCAAAACTGGTTTCTTTATTCTTCACTGTCTGTTTTGGATAGTGACTGAAATTCACCGTGCCGTTTCCTTAAGAAGAGAAACGATGGCAAACTGACTACTGTCCCCTTAGTTATCATACATAATGATTAAGAAGTGCTGATGCCACCGTGGGACAAACATTAGACTGCTAACCAAAAGGCCTTGTACAGTCATTTTATTTTATTTTAACTGCATTGATTAAATTAGCCTGCCTTTACAGAATTTGATCAAATTTCAGAAGGGAGACCTCGGATTGTTTTGGGGGGATATATGCTCATCCCTGAGCAAATCATCTTCACCATCAGCTGGTTTGGGAGGGTCAGGTGCATAGGCCTGTTTTTCTAGCCAGGTACTAACACTGCTTGTGTTAGGCCAGATTTTCTAGAGAAATCAAACCAGTGACACTTGTTTGTGTGTAGAAGGAAATTTCTATCAAGAAATGGCTCACACTATTAGAGAGGTGGGTAAGTCCAGGTAGTTCAAGTTTTAAGCTGAAGGGTTCTTCTCCTGGCTCTTACAACTGCAGAAAGCAAGTAGATGAAGACCTGGTGGTCAGTAGATGAAGACCACGGTAGGCCATTAGATGAAGACCACGGGTGAAGCTGACGTCAGCAGCTCACTGATGGCTCCTGGGATCAGCAGGCAATAAAGCAAGAGGTCAGTAAATCAGATGAAGGCTGCAAAATGCAGTAGTAGGAGTGAGTTAACTTCCACACATTGTTAATTCATACTAAGAGTAGGTCGCCCCCTAAATGAATAGGTCACCCCACTAACCATGGGTCACCTCCCTTACTGGTATCCAGGCTATGACCAGATGGAGGAGCTCTAGTCTCCCCACAACTGCTTGGCTGTTTTGCAAAAGATCCCATCATGGAGTTGACCACACTACTTGAGATCATATCATGGGAGAAATCAACTGACACACTTGGAACCCATACCCTTTGGCATAAAGCCTAAGAGTCACAGCACCTGAACCCCCATGGGTTTGTTAGTGGATAAAGAAAACAAGGCTTGTTACTGGATAAAGTGGAAAGCGGGACTGAGCTTGTGAAATCAGAGCAAGCAACAGAACACTTGCCACGCCAACCTTCTCCATATGTATAGTTCAGTGGCATTAATTCCGTTCACCATGTTGTTCAACCATCACCTTTACTCATTACATTTTATCTTCTTATGGAAATAAGTTTTATGTATTTTCTTTGCTCTACTCTTCATCATCTTCTGCAAGAAATAATGTCTCCACTTATTTTTCTTTCTGTATGTATGACAGTGCAGTTTGTAACTTGCCACTCTGTCCTCTTTAATTGCTGACATTTGAATTAATGTATCTGATTACTCTTCCATCCTTCATGTAGATCTTCATATATATATAACTGTTGTTTCACGTTTCAGGCTTACTTATATGTGTGTTGCATTGGTATGTGGGAGTCACTTTTCCTTGGGGAAAAAGAGAGAGCGTTATACCTACTTATATTAGATATTTTTGTCACTTCATCAGAATCTCTTTCTTTGTCACCATGTTTTTAAGAAATTCTGATCCAGGAGGGGTATTTATTCCACAGAACCTCTGAAGAATTGGTTGGAATTGGCCACTGTGTGTCTTTGAATAGCCCTCCTAGGATCAGAGATAGATGAAAGGAACTATTGAACGTGTACTGTTGTTCTCACCATATGTGTACATATGAGAATCAGGATCATCGTGGCCTTTGTTCTTTCTGCTAAAGGCAAAGCCAAACACAGACGTACTCTATACCACTAGGTAAAAAAACAACTCTAATGTTCCACTTTTTAATTTCTGATTGCATAATCCAAGAAATCTACTTGTTACCTGTGATAGTTTGAGTTTGTTCTTACTGGTAGACAAATCTATGCTCACAATATTATTAAAACATTAATGCTATTATTAAATAACATTAGTATTGTATAGTTTATGTTCAGACTATTTATAAGAGCTACCTTTTTCAAGTGCTTATTTGATAGTAGGGATTGGGTACATAAATGTAATCATTTCTCAGGATGATCACATATGATATTATATTGAGGATGTAATGGAAGCCCAAACACATGACACATATATTTAATAAATACATAACCATTTGTTAATGTTTAGTTTTCCTTCCTTATGAGCTTGCCAAAGCTCCTCCGTGATCTCTCTGTGTGAGCAAAGGCCCTCAGTTCACATAAACCTCACTCACTTGCTACATTTTCAAGTCTGGTTGACCACTTTGGACGCACTGACTACAAAGCCACATGAACAGTCTGGCTACAGGACCAAAGGAGAATTGACTCTCCGTGTTCTTTCATTCCCAGGTCTCAATGATACTATGCTTCTCAATGATATTAACTGCCCTTCTTCTCAGTAATAGGGAGGATTGATTAATGTTACCCCTTAGAAAAGTGTAAAGAAACAGATTTGGAAAAACAGCTATAAATATGACTTCTCTGTATGTAACACATTTATCCATCACGTTTGTATATTAAAGTCTGAGAATCTGGTTGCAGGAGGTTATGGATGGCAGTGGGAGCCCAAGGGTCACTGATGGAACTATACGGGAAATAAACATCTGGTGACCCCCCTCTATCTACAATTTAGGGATAGAAGGAAAGGGATAACTAAGTGGAGTGTTATTGGTGAGTTCAGTATAGAAGGTCAAAGGCATATACCTGACTTGAACAGTTAAAACTTGTCAGCAGATTGCCCCTAGGATGCATGCTGGACCTGATTGGGTATCCAAAATGTTATGTAATTTGGGGTTGTATTGTTTTGTTTGGTTTTTGATTGCACGTATCAAGGGGTATCTCAGGAGCATCATATTATTATTAGGGGTCACCCTCTTGAAGTCACAGTAATTGTTTTCATTTTTTGGTGTATGAAAACCAGGACTGATGAACCTCTAGAGTCAGTGAGTGGAATAAGGGTTTCGGGGGTCGGGGGAGAGCACAGAGGTGATGACGTCGTGAAGAGGTGATGACATCAAGGGGCCCATATAGAAAAAGAATATCTGGAAACTGACTGTGGTAGTAAACGTACAATTTTGCTGGACGTGATTGGACTATGGAATGATTTGATATGTGTATTAATCCCAATTAATATTCTTTTATAAAAAATCAGACAAGCAAATGAAAAATCTCTTTTAGAACTGTGAATCTGAAAAGAACAGGAATCCGACTTAACAGGAAAATTAAAATGTCCTCTTTCACAATTTCGACAAGACCAACTGCTTTGGTCACTGCATCCCACCCAATTCTACAGCTCCTTCGGTGACCTTACAGAAGTGCCGGGTACGGGCCTTGTTCTCATTTTGGTAGCACCATCAGACCCTCACTGGAGAAAGCACTCCTCTCACACCACCCCATGAATTCATATGGAGTTGACAATTCCAGTGTTCATAGGCATACCGCTAGGGTTGACAAAATAGAATAACCTCTTCTGTTGATGAAAATAATGACTTCAAGGAGATAGAAAGTTGCAAAACTAGAAATATTGGTACTTGGAAAAAGCAGATGTATACCTCCTATTGACTGAGATATGAAGCCAGACAATCAGGAAAAGTACAGCAACAAGATGGTGGCATATGTTGCTTGGTGTGCCTACCCTCCCAACTTCTCACATACAAAGAAACAAAAAGCACACTCAGAAACTGGCAGAACCAACTTTTCCAGTGCTCTAGAAACTAGTCAAAGCTTACAGTATCTCAGCAATGGTGACTCAAGAGAAAGGCAACTTCACAGAGGTAGAAAAGCTTTGGTCTCTTCAGTCCCTATGGCATATCCGCTCCGTACCAGGGCAACATCTTCAAGATGCAACAATATGGGAAAGACTAGTACTTGCCTAAAGTACTAGTACAAGCTATATCAATTTGGAATTATGTCTGTATAAAATTAAACACATTCTTACCATAAGAGTGAATATTTCGAAACCAAGAGATAAAATACATATGTCTACAAGAGATTTCTATGTGAACGTTTTCAGCAGCCCTATGCATATAGCTCTAAAATGCAACGATGCAGGTAGCCATCAACAGGATCAACACATTGTGGTATACCCATAGAAAGAAACACTGTGTTTGTTGATAGGAGTTTTCCAGTTGGTTCCTACTTATCGGGGCACCAAATGAAACACTACCCTGTCCTGTGTCATTTTCACAATTGCCATGTTTGAACCCATTGTTGCAACCACTGTGTCAACCAATCCTATCAGGGGTCTTCCTCTTTTTTCATTGATACTCAACATTGCAAAGCATGATTTCCTTTTCCAGGGCTTGATAACATCTCCAAAGGAGATGAGACAGAGTCTTGCCATTGTCTCTTCTAAGGAGAATTCTGGCTGTATTTTGTACTACTCAGTTATAAAAAGGAACAAATTACTGATACCCATTACATGATTAAATCTTAAACATATTTTACTGAGTAAAAGAAGAGGCACAAAATGAACAAACAAACAAATATCCATGCACAATACAAGGTCTTTATTATTAAATTCTAGAAGAGTCAAAATTAGTCTATAATGATGAAACACAGATCAATCTGGTTAAGGATTGGGAAAAGATTAAAGTAATAGGCACATACAGGGCTTTTCACAGTGATACAAAAGTTCTATATTTTGATCATGGTATTTTAATTAAATATATATTTCCTGGTTGTGCAGAGTGAGTAAGATGATATTCAGAAGAGGATGTGGAACAGGCATATCATTGCTCATGTCAGATGGATCTTGCCTAAGAGCAGAGAATACCAAAACAGATACCTGCACAAAAGGGAAGAACACACTCAGTTTCATCTTAAACTGAAAGAATTCAAGAAAAGATTCAAGCCCTGAGTTGCAATATTGAATGATTCAATGAGAAAAATACTGAATGATACAGAAAGCATCAAAAGAAGATGAAAAAATTACAGAGTCACTGTACCAGAAAGAATTGATTTTCAAGCTGTGTACCCATTTCAAGAGTTAGCATAGAAGAAAATTCCAATAGTACTGAAGGAAGAGGTTCAAGCTGCATTGAAAACATTAGTCTGAAACAAGGCTCCAGGAATCGATGGAATACCAATTAAAATGTTTCAACAAGCTGATGAAGCACTGGAAGCACTCACTCATCTGTGCCAGCAAGTTTGGAAGAAAGCTACTTGGTCAATTGATTGGAAGAGATTCATATTTGTGCTTATTTCAAAGAAAGGTGACCTGACAGGATGCTCAAATTAGAGAACAATATCATTGATATTACATGCAAGTAAAATTTTGCTGAAGATCATACAACAACAGTTGCAGCAGTACATTGACAGAGAACTGCCATAGCTTTGGGCTGGATTCAAAAGAGGAGAGGAAACAAGGAATATCATTGCTGATGTCAGAGGGATCTTGGCTGAAAACAGCAAGGTATTCAACTGTGTGGATCATAACAAAGTAGGAATAATCTTGAGAATAATGGGAAATCCAGAACATTTTATTGAGCATATACATAACTTGTACATGGATCAAGAAACAGTTGTGCAAACAGAACAAAGAAATACTGCATGCTTTAAAATCAGGAAAGATGTGTGCAAGGCAGTATCCTCTCGCCATTTTGTTCAATCTATATGCTGAGAGCAAAGCACCAGAGAAGCTGGCTTATATGAAGAAGAATGTGGCATCAGGATTGGAGGAAGGCTTGTTACCAACTTTGAGATAAGCAGATAACACAACCTTGTGTGCTAAAAGCAAGGAGGTTTTGAAGCACTAGTTGATGATCAGGGATTGTGGCCTTCAGTATGGATTACTATTCAATGTCAGAAAGACTAAAATCCTCACAACTGGACTAATGGAAACATCATGATAAATGGAGAATAGATTGAAGTTGTCAAGGATTTTGTCTTTCTTTACAATCAATGCTTACGGAAACAGCAGTCAAGACATTAAAGATATATTGCATTAGGTAAATCTACAGCACCAGACCCTTTTAGAATATTAAAAACAAGGAGGTTACTTTGAGTACTAAAGTGCACCTGACACAAATCATGATATTTTCAATTGCCTTATATACTTTTGAAAGATGGACATTGAATTTAAAAGACTGAAGAAGAAGCAATGCATTTTAATTGGGGTGCTGGCAAAGACTATTGAAAGTATTATGGACTGCAAAATGCACAAACCATCTCTCTTCCAAAGTTAGGCCAGAATGAGCCTTGGAGGTAAGGATGTAAGGACTTCATCTTACATACTTTGTACGTGTTATGAGGAGAGACCAGTCATTGGAGGAGGGCATCATTTTTGGTAGAGAGACATCGGGAAAGAGGAAGGCCCTCAAGGAGATTAATTGACACGGTGACTGCAACGATAGCTCAAGCACAGGAACAATTGTAAGGGTGGCACAAGACCAGGCAGGGTTTCCTTCTACTGTTCAAAAGGTCGCTATTGTTTGGAAATCACTACGTGGCACCTAACAACAACAATATACTATATATATGTAGTATATATAGTACATACTATATATAGTATGTATATATATATATGCTCATCAATCTCTATAATTAACATGCTCATAGTTTTGTTTACGTAAACTCAACCTGGATATAGTTGATATAAAACTTAAAAGTGGGTCTTTTATCTGAACAAATTAATATTCTCATACATTTTTCTCATATGTAAAATGTTGACAAATTTTTCTGGGTTTTGACATTTCTTCCAGTGCTAAATAAATGCCACAATTCTGTTCATCGATAAAATATAAACCTGTATAATCTCTCCTCATACCCTTTTACATTTCTGTCTGTATTGCTCCTTGTAAATGCTTTCTCTCCCCAAAAGTCTGACTGTCTTAGGGTTAAGATAGTCAAGTGATCATCACTGAAGGGTTTTAGATAACTTACAAAAGTTTCCAACACTGGCAAAGTCTTACTTAGAAAGCGGAGACCATACCTGTCCTACTCCTGCTTCAGAGCAACTCTTTTCTTAGCCTTCTTAAAATATAGAATAGCATTTGATTCTTTTGCTTCACACCCTTGTTTTTCAGAAGGTAATATCCCATGATTTCATCCAAAATAGCCTGCTCTGTGCTAGATTTGCCAAAGTCATGTCAGGCTTCTTCACATTTTGTCACGCACTCAGCATTTCTGAAGGAAGCTGTTTATTTCTGCAATTTTTAAAATCTCCTTTTCTGAGGGTAGAGTTAAACGTGGTTTTTTTGGTCATGCTTACATTTCTACATGTGACTCAAGGTTTAATGTTCATGGAAAGGTAAAGCTGCTTTTCCTAGTTAGTCCACTTAAGAAAGGCAAATAGAGAAAGAGCTAACCAGTACAAAGTAACCCAGGAGACTCAAATATAAGGGGGCTTATGTATGTGGAAGAATTGCATTATAGTATCACTGAATTTCCCCACAAACTTTTTGAAGCCCTCCTGGTATTTTTAACAAAGAGTTTATTTACTTTCAGACCTACTCAAACTTATGTGTTGCATCTTCAAGAGTTGGGGCATTTCTGACTGACTGAATTATAACTGAAAAGTTCTTTAGGGCCTTCTTGAAATTAAAGACCAACTCTAGGGATGTCAAAACAAATATTAGTGAGGATTATGGAAATGTTTTATATCTTAATTTGAGCAGCATCTACATGGTAAATGTAGTTGTGAAGAGCAATTGATTTCTTTACTTCAAATTTGTGCTTTTCATTTTATATAAACTATACTTCAAACATTTAACTAAGAACCCTTTTTAAAAGAGTCACTTTTAAAAAGAGTAAAGAAATTGACAGGCAGTTCTCTAACCAGGTGATCAAGGTTTCATACCAACAAGGATAAGTCACATTGCTAGTCCACATCCTTGATGGGATGTGATAAATCTAGCAATTTACCTCTATGGTCTTCCTCCCAAGAACTTAGAACTATGGTCTGATAATGATAAACACATAAAATAAATCTTAAGTGGGAGACATCCTACAAACTACCTCCTTAAATCTGTCAGGATAATTAAAAACAAATCAAGTCTAAAAATTTGTCAGAATTTGTCAGAAATCTAAAACTTCCAAACCAAACTCACTGACATCAAGTTGATTCCTGCGTACGGTGGCATCATAAGACAGGTTTGAACGACCTCTGTGGGTTTCGAAAACTGACTCTGGTTGTTAATATCAGGACAAGAGACATAAACTGTGCTGTATGGTCACTTGGAAAGGATCTCATCCTTAGTAGAGAGGCAGTGAAAAAGAGGAACCATCTCAATAATATAGATTTACACCATGGCTCCAACTACGGACTCAAGCAGAGGAACAATTGTGAGAATGGCTGAGGCCCAGGCAGTGTGTCGTTCTGTTGTGCATAGCGTCACTATGAGTCAGCACCAAGTTGGCGGCACGTAACAACAACAACAAAGTATTCATCTAATAGTGACTAGTATAAACCTGTCTATTCTAGTCTAATACTGAATAGAAGTGTTAGCTACTCAAGTCCTGAGCACACCCTGTCTTTTCATCCAATTTATGCTACTTGTTTAGATGACCTAATCTCACCAAGCAATACTTGCAATTTTGGAAGGATTATCATTTTTATCTTTTAACGTTTGAGAATATCAAATAAAGTTCTAACGGAGTTCATGCCTAAGCATTCAAAACTGATAGATATTTATGCATATATAGACCTAAGTGTAAATTTTGTCAAAACATGTCCATATAAACCACACAGAATCCAAAAGGATTCTTTATGATGTGCCCTCTTGATTTGCCTCATAATAAAATATTGGTTACATAAACTATGCTTATTCTTTAACATTTAATTCAGGTATCAACTAACAACTTCAAGATTTCACTGAGGATGAGTACCCGAGAACATTTACAAAAATGATAATAAAAATAGAGTAATAATAACAACAGCAGCAGTGTATGATGGTGAATACTCAACTTCTTTCTCCTAATCCTAGTATGCCTATCAAGTTCATGGCCCACACCCCAGTTGCACATGTGATACATGGACAAGGTTGGAACCCATCTTCTTAGATATAGCCCTTGATACAGAAATGAAGTGCAGACTAAAGCAGAGTCAGTCATTTGGAAAAGAGAAGTTACTCTTGTCTTTGGCTTCTCAGGATGCTAACTAAGAGCTGCTCAGGATCTTCTCTGCCAAGTTTTGGAGAGATGTCTCTGATGATGAAGGCAACTTGGAAATGGGCAAAACTGAAAGATGCAGAGGGAAACTGAGTCCTGATGCCATAGTTTGCACTCATAGGTCCAGTTGTGCCTTAACTCACACCTCATGTGAGTTGTTTTATTTTTACCCCTTAAATTACCTTAACTCTATTTTCCTGGCACTAAAAACTGAAGAAGTCATAGGAGAGTGAATTTCTCATTCCAGCTTGTGCTTGACGACATTGCAATAGCTTTCATACTGTGCACTATTTATCCTGAATTGTTTCTCTAGTCACTAGACTGGAATCCTGTTAAATCCAGAAACGTGCCCTTTATCCAGTTAGAATCCCCACCACTGCTTGGTTGATGTTTTATAAATGTCAAGTGAATAAATAAAATGTACACTTCTTACACAGGTGGGTTGAACAACCAGTCCCCGTTCATTTGGAGTCACAAGAGAACTGTAGGTGAATAAAAGGACAGAGTCTTTGGTTTCGTTTTGGATATTTCCCTCCTGCATTATCATCTCTATTTCAACCTGCTATGAGGTCATTTTTCTCTGATGTCTTGCTTGTCCTTGAGGAACAGGCTTGCACAACACCTCACCCATTCTATTATCCATCATTTGCACATTAGGTTGGAAGGAAATTTCTACGCCAACAATCTTTATGATATTATCATTTATGTATCTATGATATATGTAAAAACTGGGTGGGGGTGGGGGAATAACTATATGAAAGAGAAGGCTGGAGATATACTGTACATTGATAGTTACTGATGACTAGAATGCAAAAGTTGGAAACAAGGAGAAAGCAACAGTAGTTCGAAATTATGGACTTGGTGATAGATACGAAGCTGGAGATTGCATAATAGAATCTTGCAAACCAACTACTCTGAGGAAATACATTTTTCAAGAACACAAATGGTGACTATGCGTGGGGGCTTCCCAAGATGGAATCTACAGAAATCAAATTGAATCATCTGTGGGAAGACACAATGGAAAACCCAGACTAGGGTTTTCAGCAGCTAAACCCAGACTAGGAACTTACTGTGAACCAGATCATCAATTGCTCATACGTAAGTTCAGTATAAAGCTGAAGAAAATGAAAATAAATCCACAAAATTCAAAATGCCACCTTCAATCTATACCACTTGACAGTCTCTCTCACTTGAACTTCGAGATCCTCTCAAGAACAGATTTGGTGCATTGGACACTACTGACAGAGACCTGATGAGCTGTGGGAAGACATCAAGAGCATCATTCATGAAGAAGGCAAAGGTCATAAAAAAGACGGAACAAAAGAGGAAAGATCAAAGTGAATGTAGAAGAGACACTGGAAGAAAGTATGAAGTCGAGTTGCTGAAGCTGCAGCTCAGGAAGTAGGGCGAATCTGACCAGGAACAAAGAGGGAAGGAGAGAGTGGAAGACACCCAGCCCACCAAGCCCTGAGGACAATATTCCAGCTCAGAGCAGCCAATGCACAGAGAGGATCACAGGGTTCGACCCATCATGAGACACAAGGACGACATCCCTCACTGACACAAAGCACTAAGGGGGACAGCACCGGGGACACAGTGTGGGAGATGTCCTTGATCCAACCCTGTGGGCGAAGGCTAGCCCCCCACAACTAACCGCGGATCTGATAGGTGCAATTGTATGGTTGAAATATATATATATATATATATATATACGTCATAGAGAATAAGGATAGAAGAGAGATTGAAATAATGGAGTCAGAGTCACACACATTTTATGGTAACATGCTCACCTCCTGGATGGCCATGATCTCAACAGCCAGGTCCTAGTACAGCACAGACAGAGAGGAGGAGGAAGGACAGGGGAGAGAGGACAGGGGGATAAGAAAGGCTTAAATATCTTTGAGGGGTATGCAAGCCCCCTAATTACAGGTAAAGACATACATCACAGGAATGAGTTGTGCTATAGGTGTTACAGTAATGAGAGGGGGATGATCTAGGGGTATACATGTAATAGGAAGGGGAAGGATTGGGGGTATACATGTGACAAGATGGGCAGATCCTAGATTCAGGATGGCAGCTAACTTTGGATGTCACTGAGCAGGTTTGACCTGTTCTTTGGCTTTCCATGGAAACAATTACTATACTTATCAGTAGGGTGTTAGGCTCACCTACAGTGGACCAGACTGTGGACCAAAGTGGACCAAAGCCTTCAGGGAGAAATAATCCATTGTCCTTAACAGCAGGGAGTAGGCCCCACCTGTGGTGGGACCAGAGAGTTGTCTGAAGGCTGAATGCTTCTGACCTCCCCCCACTGTGTGCTGGCAAATAGCCTCTAATGTCTGGCATATCTTTGGGGGAGACAAAGCTGGGGAAAAGTATTTTTATATGCCACATGACCCCACTGCACTGGGGTGAAACACTAAGGGTGTACAGGGGATCAGCAAGGGGAGCAAAGCAACAAAGTCCCCAAGGAATGCCAAAGGTGGACTCTGGGGCCAGGGCGTGGCACCCCAGCTGACTCAACTAGAAAACACTCATAAAGGTAAATGGACAGACCTGGAACTGTTTGAGGGCTTTTCAGTTTTTGCTGTTGGCTTTTCTTTATTTTTTTGTTTAGTTTTGTAGTATTAGCTGTTGATTTATTTTTTCTTCTTCTTTTGGTTATGTTTTGCTTTGCTTTGTTTTTGTGTGTATTATTGTCTATGCATGGCTATCTGGACAATATGGACAATCCTGTGGAGAGAATATTGGGACCAATGGTTCTGGAGGG
>NW_022111378.1:3002582-3003177 GCF_000313985.2 Echinops telfairi | reverse complement strand
GTTGAAGAACGACAATGGTACTTTAAGGACTAAAGTGTGCCTGACCCAAGCCATGGTATTCTCCATTGCCCCAAATGCTTGTGAAAGCTGAACACTGCATAAGGAAGTCCCTAGAAGAATGGATGTATTTGCATTGTGGTGCTGGAGAAGAATATTAAAAGTAGCGTGGAGTGCTGCTAAATGGACAAATGGATCTGGATAGAAAGAATTAAGGCCAGAGTGCTCCTTAGAGCAAAGATGGCAAGACTTTGCCATACATACCTTTTGGACATAGTGTCAGCAGAGGCCAGTCTCTGGACAAGGACATCATGTTTTATAAAGTCACAGGGCAGTGAAACATAGGGAAGTCCTCAATGAGATGGATTTAAATGTTTGCATCAATGGACTCAGGCACAGCAATAATTGTGAGAAGTGCACACAAAGTGTGTTTATTTGGTTGTGCATAGTTTCACTACAAATACGAGCCGACTTGTGGTACCTAAAAAAACAACAATGTGGTGGTGGTGGGGTGTGTGTGTTATATGTATGCCAATGTATAGTTGGTTGATTTTGCTATTCAAATCATCTGTATCTTTGCTGAGTTTCTTTCTAGCTG
>NW_022111378.1:2999628-3001736 GCF_000313985.2 Echinops telfairi | reverse complement strand
TATTTAATAAATCCTCAATCTCTGTTTATTAAGGATATGTTAGTTTCACCATCATATTTTGAAGACTTTTTGTTTTTTGTATTACCAGTTAATGATGGACAGTTCTTTTCTTTAAGGTTACATCATCCCATTACCTTCTTGACTGCATAGGCACTTAGAGGTTAGTCTTCTTGTTAGCCCTTTGTAGATGATACTTGATATTCCACGATCTACTCTCAGAATTCTTTCTTTGTTTTTGAAAGTCTGATTGATATGCTTTAGTGACTTTCTTTTGAATTCTATCCTGTATGGGGTTCATTTAGCATCTTGGATGGAGATGTTATCTTTAATACTATTACGGACATTTTCAGCCAATAAGTCTATGATTTTCCCTGTGCTTTTTTTTTTAACCCCCAACTTCTGGAGATCTAATTATATAAATTATCTTTTTTGATGGTGTCCCATATAAAATTTTACACTTTATTTACTTTTTTCACTTTCTTTCTGATTGTTCCTCCAACAAATCAGTATCCAATGAGTTGTCATCTATTTGATGATTATTTTTTTTACATTGATTCAAATCTGTTTGTATGATATTAGTGAATTAAGGAGCTCTGGTTGCATAGTGGTTACTTGGGCTGCTAACCATATGATCGGCAGTTTGAATCCACCTGTTGCTCCACAGGAGAGAGATGGAGCACTCTACTCTCCCGACAAGTTCAGATTCAGGAACTCATAGGGGAAGTTCCACCATGGCCATCCTATGGGGTTACTATAAGTCAACATCAACCTGATGGCAGTGAATTTAGTTTTTGGTTGTTCTAGTGAGTTAGGCCCCCACTTTTATGTCAGTGTGTCCTATTGTGGTGGCTTTTGTGATGCTGGAAGCGGTTCCACTAGTACTTCAAATGTCGTCAGGGTCATCAAAGTGAACAGGTTTCACTGAAGCTTCAAGACTAAAGACGGACTGTGAAAGATGAATCAGCTTCACACTTTGGAGGAAATAACTTCTGAAATCCTTATGAGTGGCATGGAAACGTCGTCAGAGACTGACATTGTCTTGCGTCGTTTGGACATGTTGTCAGGAGAGACTGGTCTCTTTAGAAAGATATCATGCATGTTAAAGTCGAGGGATAGCAAAAAAGAGTAAGGCCCTCAAGGAGAAGGATTGAAAATTTGGCTGCAACAATGGTCTCAAGCCTAGGAGCACATGTGAGGCTGGTGTGGGGCCAGGCTATGTTTCCTTCTGTTGGGGTTGCTGTGGATTAGAACCGTTTCAGTGGCACCTAACAACAAGTGAGCTGTGTATTTTTCATGCTTTACTATTAAACTTATGAATTTGGGGTTGTTACTTTTGTATAGTTTTGTTTTATAATGGTTCATTTTATAATTTTGTTCTAATATTGTTTTCCTGAATTCTCGGAAGGTTTTGCTTGTGTTTTTCTTGATTTCTTTGAGAAACCTATATATGTCTTTTGAATTCCTTGCCAGGTGATTCTGTTCTTTTACTAATTCATCCTTGAGAAGGCATTCTGGCTTTCATTTTGCTCACATGATTGACCCATTTTATCTTGTTTTGTTGTTGTTGTTTTCATGTAAGTTGTTGTTTTTTGCTGTCTGCAAACACCTTCAAGAACTGTTTGCGTGTGAGATGTATGCTGTTGCTATACTAGAGGACTAGAAATTTGACATGTGCACTAGGATTTCCCACTTAATTGGCAGAGGTGTAGCTTGTACTTTTCTATGTATTTCTGGCATTTATGGTGAGGTGATGTAGCACTCTGGTTGGTCATGTGGACCTGGAATGCAAGGTTTGTTCTCATTGGTTGCTGAGTTGGGTCATATGTGTGCACATCACTGGTTACTGGATGTTCAGGTTGTAGGTGAATGAATCACTAGACCCAGGATGGGTAGGATGATAACTCGTATAATCCATTGTAGAATAGGCAGGGTGGCAAAGGGGTGGTGGAAGCAAACAAGCATAAATCTCTGGTTGTAGATCTGACCTCCACAAATCACATGAGGGCCAGGGGAGGCTATAGTGGCAATAAGAGTCTCTGATCGCAAGCCTGCTGGCATGTGAGCACTTGCATCAAGTTGCTGGCGGTAATGGCTGCATGAAAATGGTT
>NW_022111378.1:2996898-2999042 GCF_000313985.2 Echinops telfairi | reverse complement strand
TATCTTTATCTCCTATTAGAATTTCTGTGAATTTGTCTTCCTTTAATACACACCCAAGAATGATGCTACCTAGCATTGTCTCAAGATGTAAACACCCTCCCAGATCAGCAGACAGGTGTCTACAGTACATAAGTCTTCTTGTTCCATTCATTGTTTTCTCTTGGTTTCTCCTGCCTTTGGTTTTTGCTCTAATTCTTCATACTTGCATTTGCTGCCTTGGTGTCCAAAATGTCATGTGTGTCTATTTCAGTTTGTTTCATGCTCCTTTGCCACATTGAGATGGCAAGAGGCATTTGCCTAAGTGACTGTCCATCTACATATGTGCTTATGTTCTCATTTGACTAAAGAAAATATCAACAACCAGAAAATGATTTAGAGAAAATTGTATTTACAGTTTATACCCGGAAAAATATCCTTAATTAGTAAACTCACGCTAAGAGAAAAACCAAAATAGGAAAACAATGAGAGAGAGAAGCTAGCAGTATTAGGTTGAGTTCTCTAGGAAAGCAAAAGCAGTCACACATACATATGTATATAAAAAGAGATGAACATCAAGACAATGACTCACACAGTTGTAGAATGGTCAAGGACAACCCCAGGCAGATTCTAGTCTGTGGGTCGGATCATAGGCTGGAGTCTTCTCTTGACTCACAGAACTGCTGGAGCTGATGGATCAATCCAAAGTCAGTTTGTTGCCTGCAGAGGTAAATGAATCCTAAGTTGGCATGTCAGATGGCAGACCATTGAAGATTTCTAGGGGCAACAGACTATATGGCAGGCTGTTGGCTCAAATCCAATGAACTGGAGGGTGATGAGCCAGATGAAGGAGCAAGACCCAGCAAGAAGCCAATAAGCTTTTCCCCAGTGTTTATTTATATATAGGAAACAGACCAGACCCCCAAGGGAAACTCCTTTACAATATGCTAGATCACTTGCAGGTATATTACTAGGCCTCAACCTAGTAATACAGGAAACTACTCAGAATCCTGTCTCAGCCAAATTACACTGTATTGTCTTCATTAGTGTTCTCTATGTACTTCTCTGGGCCCTAATATCTATTGCAATGGCTACCCAAAACTCAATGACAAAATTCATGATTGAGGTTTATTAATAAACTTATCAAGTTACAATGCCAGTGAGAAATGTTCAGAGTTGTTGTTTTTACTCAGGACATGTTACAAAGTTCTTTCCAGTCTGCTAATAAATGTCCAAATGGGTATACCATTCTACCATAAGACTCAACCTGAAGCATTCAACTGTTATCAACCTGTGGGTCACGACCCCTTTGGGAGTTGAACGACCCTTTCATGGGGGTTGCCCAATTCATAACAGTAGCTAAGTTGCATTTATGAAGTAGCAATGAAAATAATTTTGTGGTTGGGGGGTGGTCACCACAACATGAGGAACTGTGTTAAATGGTCACGGCATTAGGAATATTGAGAAACAACTGGCTTAAGCTCTATGGATCAGCAAACCCAGCTCCCTACCCAGAGGCACTCCACTCTAGTAAGCCTCAGCTCAAAGACTCCCAGATCCACTTCCATGGATCAGCAAGCCTAACTTCCCCAAGTATGTGCCCAAAGCCTCTCCCAACCCCATCCTCAAGCCAGCCTCCTGCACACAAGCACTCAGCTTCACGTGCTCTGTAAGTTGGGAAGTCCATCACTCTGCCCCTTGTTCGGACTTCTGCTTCTCCTACTACTCCTCTGATGTCATTGCTGTCTTATGGCTCCAGTAGGTTTAGAGGGAATGCTTGACTCCTGGCTCTTGCTGGTAATGAGATCCCTCCTCCTGCTTCTCATAAGGCTCATTTTAAGATCAGCAGAATGGCACTCTAGCAAAGCCTATTCACAATTACTCACAGGTGAATCCTGAGGCTGACTAGAAGAGCCACATTAAACAATTCACTGCCTCTGCAGATACAAAACTCACCCATTGCACTAGCCTTATTTCAACATATTGGAAAACATTGAAAAAGCAGAATAGTGCATCTATAGATCCAATTTTAAATGTTTTCCCTCTATTTATTTCACTAATTGATCAAGTAGACATAGTATGCTTAATCGAAAACTTTTACTCTATCCAAGGTTCACCAAAAAACGTTTTTATGACACCAAAAAACTATTTTTAAAATAGCCCCCCCC
>NW_022111378.1:2978702-2995608 GCF_000313985.2 Echinops telfairi | reverse complement strand
GTACAAATGCGCTTTACACAATTGATGTGTGTATGGATTGTGATAAGAGTTGTATGAGCCCCTAATAAAATGATTAAAAAAACCAAAACACAACAAAAACAACACCAACAGCCAAATGCACTAACATAGACCTAATTCTAACGCATAGTGACCATGCAGAACAGAGCTGAAGTGCCCCATAGAGTTTTCAAGGCTGTAAATCTTTCCTGAAAAATATTGCAACAGATTTCTCCTACGAAAAAGAAACACCACCTTTTCATTTAGCAGCGGGGCATGGATTACTATGCCACCAGGAATTCTTAACCTGAACTGTGTTGTAGTTGTTGTAAGGGCCATTTATTCAGCTTGGATTCATAGTAACACTGTGCAATGGGACACAATGCAGCCCTATCTGTATACAACAGAACCCAATGCCGCTGGGCCATTCTTAGACTCATTGCTATGCTCAAGCCTGCTGTTGCAGTCCCTGTGTCATGTCATTTGGTTGAAGACCTTCCCCTTTAACTATGACCCTCTACTTTACCAAACATGACATGCCACCTAGGCACTGGTTGCTCCCGATATCATGTCCAAAGTACAGGAGACAAAGGCTCACTGTCCTTCCTTCCACGTATTATCCTGGCTGTGTCTCCTCCAGCACAGCTTTGTTTGTTCTTTCGACAGTTTGAGTATTGAATATTCTTTGCCAACAACATAATTCAAAGGCATCAATTCTACTTCAGTCTTCCTTAATCATTGTCCACTTTTTGCATGCATATGAAGTGACTGAAAAATTTTGGCATGGGTCAAGGTCATCGGAGTCCTCAAACTGGCACATGAACCCTTTAAAGAGGTCTTTGGCAATAGATTTGCCCAAACAATAGGCTGACTGATTTCTTTGCTCTTTTTTTGCTAGGCATTGATTGTGGATTCAAGTTAAATTAAAGTCCTGACAACTTCAATATTTCCATTTATCATTATGTTGCCTAGAGGAAATGAAAATGTCTGATACGAAAACCATGTTGATCTCCTCAAAAAGAGAAGGATTTCCTCCCCATGGATTCTGTGAGCATTGCATGAATGAAAATGTGTGATTTTTGTCTTTCCTTTACTTATTAAAATCATTCATGGCTATTTTAGAAATGACAAATTAGTTAATAATATACACCCTCAAAATGTTTTTAAACAGTCATAAGAATTCATGCTCTTGAGTTAATTATACTGCTATTTGTAAATATCAATAGCCTAAAAACATATGGCAGTATTGGAACTATTCAGAATTGCCTTGTGGATGAGATTAATTTTGGTCTCAGTTTCTCATTTCTAAAGGCCCATGGCTAACAAATAAGGTCAGTTTAAAAAAGTAATAATACTGTTATGGGGAAGCATTTTTTTGAAAATTTGGTTTTTTACTAAATGAATGGCAAGTACTTAATACATCAGACTCTGGCTTTACAAAAGTATCAAAACAAATTTAAAGAATCTATCTTACAGAATATGTATGGACTTACAATTGAAAAAAAAGCTTGGAGTATAGAACAAACAGGATTAGTGTAGCTTCATGGTGATAAGCAACAGGGCCAATGTCAAAAAATGGAAGTCAGTTGCCAGGACTTGAAGAACTTGATAAACCTTACTATAAGTGTAAACAACGAAGAGATATTTATTTTGAAATATAGACTGTTCTGACAGGACAGTTTGTATAATTATATGACGGTTAAAATCCTTCCATTCACAAAAGATCTCTTCTCTCTATTTAGCTTGTATGCCACCTCTTCTGTAATAATGCTACCTTGACCACCAGCCAATTATAGAGAGTATATACCTACTACTCACTTATAAAATATATCCTTATCCAACATTTTGCATTTACAACAATAGCAAAATTCTACTTTACAATGACTTTTTTACATTAATAACATATATGTGGCACATGTTGTTAGGTGTGAGTTCAGAGTAATTCAGGCTGTGACAGTTAAAGTTATATGCTATAATCGCAGTAGTTTGGCAATTATGTATTTACATAAATTTTGCAATTATGTAATTACGGTTTCATCCTCCATTTTGTGATTTGATGTGGTCATTCTCAATTTTCACACAATATTGAACTTGGAATTTGCAGCCTAACCATGTCTGTAAGGGAAGAGGGAATATATATGAGAAAGAAAACTATAGATTTGACATCTATTACTTATAAAATCAAATTATGTTTGAACTTTACTTTACCTCAAAATCTATGAAGGTTTCTTGCATTTACATCTCAAAGAGTGCTTTAGGACCCAGCTACCTTATGCCATACTATGCTTGCCAGATACAGGACTTAAGTAAGATATGATACTGAGGGTCTGAGTGGCCGGCCCCAATCCCAACTGCTTGGACATCTGACCCTCCCCCCAGAAGAATTTATTTCAGAGGACATCCCTGAAGCTGCAGCTCAGGGAGAGGGACATGTCTGATCAGAGCACACGGGAGCAAATGAAGGGGGAGGAAGAGAGAGTGGAACACATCCTGGCTCACCAAGCCTTGAAGACGATATTCCCACTCAGAGCAGACAATCCACAGAGAAGCCCATATGGCTGCCCCCACTATGAGACATGACATCCTTCATTGACTCATAGCCCTACAGGGAACAACCTTGGAGACACAGTGTGGGAATTCCTCAGACACCATGTGTTTTCCAGCTTAAGTCCTCAGGTCACCAGTGTGTCTAGGGTAAAGTCCAGTTCACTCAGTGGAGTTCCCATATGGGGTCTCTCTGAAGCAGCCTCTGGAGCATGACATGATGTGCACCTCAAAGATCCAGAATTCAGTGTCCCAGAATTCTACCACACCTGGTCTAGGTTCCTTGGATACCCCCAGAGGCCCTAGGTCAATTTTGCACACCACTAAAGACCCTCCCCACTTAATGTTCACATGTCCATCTTCAATCTCTCCTCCCCACACCTAGAGATCAACTCTCCTCCCCTCCACAGGCATGCACCTATATTCCCCCAAACTTGACCATTCCCTCTCCCTTCTGCATTGCCCCTCCCATCAGTGAGCTTCATACTTCTGACAGGGCCAATCTCTCCAAGGACCTCACCCCAGATCCACATGGCTACCACTCAGTAGATAGCATCCCCTCCTCCCCCTACCTTTTGATCCCAGCTGTCATGAGGTGCCCTCCAGCCAAGTGACCTACACAATACTACCTGAAGTGGATGATGTGCGGTTCATTGGCACTGGTCCATCTCTTTACCAGGCTGTCGGATCCCCAGTCAGAAGACTGGATGACTTGCCAGCTTGAGCTTATGCCCAGTTTGCTGTTTGTTCCTACTGCAGTGGACTCATACAGTATTTGTCCTTTTGTACTTGACTGACGCCACTCAGCAAAATGTCCTCCAGATCCCTCCACAAATTGAGGTGATGCATGATTTCATTGCAGTTTTTAGGGATGCATAGTATTCCATTGTGTGTATGTACCAGAGTTTTTTATCCACTCTCCTACTGATGGGAATTTAGGTTGTTTCCAGCTTCTTGCTCTTGTGAACTGTGCTGCAATGAACATGTGGGAGCAAACGTCTGTTTGTGATCTGTTTCTTATTTATTTTGCGTATATGCCCAGTAATGGTGTTGCTGGGTCATATGATAGTTCAATTGCCATCTGTTTTAGCTATTGCTATAACGTGTTTCATAATGGCTGTACATATTTACAAGTCCATCAGCAATGGATAAGAGTTCCTATCTCACCACACCCTCGCCAACATTTGTTGTTCTCAGTTTTTGTTTTTGTTGTAATTTGGCTACAGTTAAGGATATTAGGTGGTATCTCATATTTCTTTTGACTTGCATTTCTTGGATGGCTAATGACCAGGAGCAATTCCTCATGTGTTATTAGCCAGTCAAGTGTCATCCTGTATGAATGGTGTGTTCAGGTCTTTTGCCCACCTTAACAGACGGCTATTAGATTTTTTTCTTGTTGTAAACTCATAACATTCTATAGATCTTAGTAATTAGTCCTTTGTCTGTTATGTCGTTACTAAATTTTTTCCAACTTTTTAATAAAGTCTTTCAATGTACACAAGTTTTTATTTTTAATAGGTACCATTCATTTATTTCATCTTCCATGGAGTGTGTTTTCTTTGTTATTTCTGATAGCTCATCTATTCCCTGCACTAGGGTTCCTAACTTTGTCCCAATTTCCCCATTGATGACCCTGATATCTCTGAGCTTTATATTTAGGTCTTTGACCTACCTTGAGTTTGTTTTTGAGCATGGAGTGAGACATGATTCTTGATTCATTCTGTACATGGACATCCAGCTTTTCCAGCACTGTTTATTGAAGAGGGTATCTACTATCTCATGTTTTGGGGGCCTTTGTCTGTATGTGGATGTTTTTATTTCTGGGTTTTCTGTCCTGATCCATTGGTCTGATTAGCTATCATTCTACCAGTATCAGTCTGTTTCGACTTGTTATAGTTGAAGTGTACAGATTTTTTAGGGAAGGAAGGGTCAGAAAGATGGAAAAATTGCCTTCAGCAGTGTTTGGACCCAAGTGGAGGATATATCAAGAAACAATAGTTGCATATTATTGTTTAATAAAGGTTTCTATGACTTCCAACTGAAAGGTTGGTGGTGCAAACCCTCTAGTTGCTCTGAGGGAGAAAAGGAGGCTTTCTATTACCATAAAAGTTTATTCTTGGAAACACTGTATGGTGTGGATATGAATCAGAATCGACTGGATAGCAGGTTTTTAAAAATGATTGTATAATAATACTTTTGACTGCCTTCAAATTAGTAAGCATATACAATTAGAGAGAGAAATAGGGAGAGGTTTCAGATATATAAATGCTCCTCCCCACTATTTGAAAACAATATAAACTATGATGAAGTACATAAAATTTGTAATTAAAAGAACCTGGATTTCAGTGCTCTTCACTTCAATACTGTGTAATCTTATTTATGGTACTGTACCTTTAAGGCTCAGTTTTCTCTTCTGCAAAATGAAGATAAGAATACCTGCATCACAAGTTACTTACAATGATAATATTACAATATTTAGTCCCTAGTATGTCGAGTGAGGAGACTTGGTGGCATAATGGCTATGTGTTGTGCTACTAACTGCAAGATTAAAGACGGGCTTTCTCTTCCCTTGAAGAGTTAAAATATCCGGGACTACAGGGGCAGTTATACCTTGTCCTATAGGTTGTTATGAGTTGTCATCAACTTCATGGCAGTGAGTTTTGAAGTATATAAAATGTTTATCAGTTGGCAATTGCAAAGCATAAAACCCAGTCTAACAATAGAACCAGTTCTCAGTCTGAAACAGCCTCTCCTCACCCCCCCTCTTTAAAAAATATTATGTTATCATATTCAAAATGCTTTGTGAGAGTAAGGAAGGATGAGGAAAGTTTTGCAGAGAAAACAAAAATATATATTTGTATTCAACTTGGAAAGGCGATTGATAATTGGCTGGTAGATTTACAAAGCGTAGTGATGGTTAAGGATTACCTTCATGGTCCAGATATTTCCCTCTTTATTTCTGAATTCCTGTGGCACTTCTGTCTGATCATACTATCATTTGGAGATTTAAAGAGAGGGAAGGCTCATCTCTATGTCAGGACCATCCCAGAGGTAACTTCGGGATATACTATAAATCTGTTTTTTGTTTTGTTTTAAACAAGTTCTGGTCAGTTTTATTAAAGAAAAATATTGCAGGATTTATTTTTTTGCCAGTCTGTTCTGGCCTGCTACGAATGATACCAGAATCACCGGGGTCGATGATGGCCAGCCTGCACAGGCTGTAGGATTTGCCGCACACCGTGCCCACCTCGATGTTGTGGCTGCTGTAGTGATGCACACCAGTTTGGGCCAACATGGCGTAGTACTCGACTTCCGGTTTCCTCAAGGCCGGGCAGTCGTTGGCCAGGACGACTAGTTGCGCTTTGCCTTGCCGGATCATCTTCAGCGTCTGCTTGCAGCCCAGCATGTATTTTCCACTTTGCATAACGAGTTGGAGCCTCGAGTTGATGCACTCCAGCGACTGTTTCGTCTGCTTTGCGGCCACCATCTTCCTGTCTTAGGTGTGGGGTGGCCCCCAAGCGCAGCCGCCAAGATGCCTGGGAAGGGAGAAAAAAAGCTATAAATCTGTTTTGCGTGCCAAAATTACTTTTCCTATAAGGTATAAAGTTATAGCTGTACATGTGTTTATTTTCTAAAGTAAGTACAGTGGAAGAAAACAAATTAAATAGCAGGAATTATGTATAAAACATACTAATGCCCAGCTACTAATAATTTTTAAGATGAGATTCCAGCTATTCATAACTTTTAAGATGAGAGGTCTGATTGAACCATTGCCTGTAAGACTTGACACATGATACCCAGTAGAAAACATCATTTACACCAGAGAACCTCCTGGGAACCAGGTGAAGTATTTGCTAGTGACACCTTCTGTCCTGATTGAAGCTGCTCTGAGGTAGGACACTCTCAATCTCAAGTGGGACACTTACCTAAATGACTTCATGCACAAAACCCCACACGTCAAGTTCATCCTTTCAATTGTATTGGATGACCTTCTTTTACACCTACACCTGCACCTGCACCTGCACATCCTTCTTTTCTATTACATCTCAGAAAGAGTCAGAATCACTTTTAAAACAATGCTCTTGTTAATGATCTGGGATCACATCTGTATAAGATCAAGGGACCCAATGCTGAGATTTATCAGGTGGGTCAGTCGATGTTAATTATTTAAATAGCGTTAGCCAGGTTAATTCAACCTTTTCCTCAAATGCCTGAGGATTTATAGCAAAGCTACTTTCAGGTGTGATTATTTAATAATATTAACAAGCACTCCTAATTTAAACAGTCCTAGTGGCCCACTGGTGAAAGCAGTGGATTGAACTCATCAGTTGTCTTGTGGGAGAAAAGTGTGGCATGCTGCATCTGGAAAGATTTACTGATCTGTAAACCCTATGGCCAGTTCTCCTCTGTCCTATACGAATGCCACGAGTTGGAGTAGACCCAATTGCAATGGATTGAAAGCTAATTTGAAAGATGTGTTAGAAGACCTAGTTAACCGAACATCTACTGAATTCTGCTTATAGCCATTTTCCCCATTACTTAATAATATCGAGGGGAGTGGTTCTTTGATGCTACTTTAAGTTTAGCACAAGAAAATATCTTTCACGTGTGAGGGTCAGATACTCTGTTCATTCATTAATTCTTTTTTATACACGAGTATTTATACCACGTTAGCTGGAGCTGAGGTTATGCTTTTTTTCCCCCCCCTTAAAAATGTTTTATTGTGAATTCAGTGCCAGTTTACAGGCTCAACTGTTTTACATTTAACAATTTATATATACTTTGTTTCAACTAATCCATTGCAGTCTCATATAATGTACCACCACTTATCCAACTTCCTCATGTATTTCCTTATTTCCTTTCCTCACTATTTCCTAGCTCTCTGAACTTTATCTCTGGGTAGCTGCTGCCTTTTTATTTTAAATTATTGATTATTCTAATGTGGGGGTGAATTCAGTTTTAGATGCAAAGGGTATTAAGAACCATTGCTTTGGGGTTTCTCTAGTCTCTTTCCAACCAGGAAGCCTGGTTTCATTTATGATTTTGTGTTGTGTTGTCTCTTTTTTAAGTTGGGATTTAATACACATGAGGGGGTACCCTCCCCAAACCAGAAAAGATCCACTGGGCTGTGTTTTTTGAGTACGCGTGCATCTTTCCTCCTAGGCAAGCATCCAGTAACTCTCTCTGAGTTAGTGCACCCAGTGGCTTCACCTGGGAAGATTCTAACGCCATAGTGGATTTTTTCATAAAAGCAGTTTCACTTGAACCTCATTTTTTTGTGATGGCCAAATTAAGAAAACAGCATGCGGCTGTAAAATTTCATTTCCTGCTCAGGAAAAATGCCACAGAAACTGTTGTGATGTTTAACACAGCTTACAAGGACAGTGCTATGGGAAAACCCCAAGTGTACGAGTGGTGTTCTTGTTTCAAAAAAAGTGAAATATTGATTGCTAACAAACCTTGTTCTAGATATCCATCAACTTCCTGAATGAGCAAAAATGTTGACTTGTAGTGCGTTTGGTGTTCATTCACCAGGTCAGACTTTTAATCAAGCTTTCTATTTAGAGATTCTGAAAAGATCGTTTAATAGTATACAACCAAAAAGGCATGATTTGTGGCAGATGGGGGACTTGTTTTGCCACCATGACAATGCACCTGCTCACACAGCCATCTCAGTGCACCAGTTTTTGGCAAAAAGCAACATGCCTCTCTTGCTCCATGCGCCTTACTCACCTGACCTCATTCCATGCAACTTCCTTTTCTTTCCACGAATGAAGAGGGACATGAAAGACAGTGATTTGACTACATAGAAGATATGAAATAAAAATGAGGGAGCTGTTTCCACCATCCAAACACGAGTTTGAAGGTGATAAACTTGTACTTTGAAAGTGATAAACTTATTTTATAAAAAAATTAAATACATAGCCTTGAAAAAATTCCATGTTGGGGAGGCATATCCCTTCAGATATCATATCATTCCAAATTTCAATCACGTCAAGTAGAATGTAAAATTGCTACCACATCAGTTGCCAAATGTTGCCTTTCTACATGGAGTTGGTGTTCTGGTCCACATTTTTCTCCCAATTCTCTTTAAGAACTTCTAATGCAATATTTTTCAGAGCAGCTGGTTGTAGCAGTTTTGCACTATTTAATTCTTTTGGTTTCAGGGTTGTGGAGACTAATTTTTGCATGGTCTACTAGGTTGATTTTTGTTCTCTGTCTTTTGTTTTTTATCATTCTTGTTTTCTCTGTACAGGGAGAGACCAACAATTGTGACTTTACATGTGTTTCATGAGCTTTGAAGACCCCAGTTTCTACTCACCAAAGTAGAATGTACAACATTGTCTTTGTGGACCATGTCCTGCCAGTTGACCTTGTGGTCCTTTGAGACACTGGTCCTGAAGCTTAAGACCCAACAACTCATTTCCTCATGGTGCTTGGTTCTGTCTAATAAGTTTTCTGAACTTTTACCCCTGTATGTTCCATCACATTTATGGACATACTTATAGAAAAGGTAAATATTCATATAAATATATCCTATGTCAAACGTGTACCTCACTCTCCTCTCACTACCTGCTCAGCCGTGTGTCTGTTCAAGCATCTATTTATAGCTCACCACTATTTTGGGATTGTGTGTATAATAGTATTTGTCTTTGTTTCCTTGGGGTTGTACATTAAAAATAAATCAATATTTTAACAATGTGTGCACACTCCATGCCTAACTCCCGTTATCAAACTGTCACTACCATCAAGTAAGGAAAGTCATGATTTTCTGTTCCAAAGCAGAAAAGGTATATCACGATTGAACTATCTTCTTTTCCCATGAGCTCCTTTTAGTTTTTCATATATGAACATGAGAATTTTGGACATTATAAATCCTGAGTACATTCTGATTCTGATTCCTCCTTATTCTTATTTTCTTCTGATAATTTCATCCATTTTTATGTCTCTGGGTAGTGCAAATGGCTTATGAGCTAGTTTGCTAACTGAAAGATTGGAAAGTCAAACACACCCAGACAGGCCATTAAAAAAAAGACATGGTGATCTACTTTGAAAAAAAAACAATCAGCCTGAAAACCCTATGGAGTATAATTCTACTCTGGTTACCGGTTAGCTCATGTATTTTTGAAGAATAAAGTAACATATATGGTGATTCCATACATCAATAACCAATGTCAAAATGGCTATTTAGAGTTTACTTTTATTGTGCTTCCATTATTCATCTCAGAGTAGATTTTTTTTAAGTATTGAAAGCATCCCCTCACCAGCCAATGTGATAATGTTTAGCCATCACCAAACAATAAATATTTTCTGAGTATATTTTGGCATTTTATTTTTGTTTAAACAAGCAGTCATTTGGAAGGTTGTTATTAAATATTTAGTTCATTTTTTGGAAAATGCCTCTGAACAAATATTTGTTGTAGTCCTTCAATAAATACTCATTGAGTAAGTGAATAAATATGTTAATTCAAATCTGGCACAAGATTTGACATGGAACCAGGTGCCAATGCTTCTATGAGAGGGGAAAAATATTCTGTGCTATAAATAGTCTTTCTAAAAGTGTTCATTTTTATTTTTCTGAATGGACCTGTGAATACAAACTGTAAAAGGATTTTTCTGACGTAACAATGGGCATTTTATGTGTTTGTGTGTATGCTATGTGTGGTGTGTGTGTAGACGTATATACTGGTGTCTGTGATTTGTGTATGTTTGTGTGCCCACATATGGTGTGTGCCTAGTATGTGTGTATGTGTTCAAGTATGTGTCTATGTATGTGTTCTTATGTGTATTGTGACAGCAGAGGTTTGGGAATCAAAACCAACTTAACTGCTATAGCTGTGAAGAAATAAACAAGGAACACATTGTTTGAAAATAGTTGAGATATGATGAGAAGACACTTGGAGGGTATTAGATGATCTTAGAAAGTCTGACCAGCCATCTTTCATGAATTCATGAAATGGTCATCAAAAATATCCATTTAGCCTTAATATACTGTAGAGTGAACGGTTCCTAGGATATACCAGGATGCTGAGGTGGTGAGAGAGAAACTCATCTTTTTCCTCTTATGGATGCTAGCAGTGCAGTGTGTTCCCGGGAATCACATGGAAACCCAGCTCAATGGCCTTTTAGATCAGGTCTTGTGAGTTTTATTTTCAAATGGGAAATCATGCTAACTCATGATTATCCAGTATGCTCCCATACTTGAACACCATAACATGAATTGAATGTATTCCAGAGGGACGGGATGGTCAGAGACAGCAGCCAGAGACTTCACATCAAAGCCTGATGGATGTCAAAGAAACCAAGGACAAGGAGATGGGAATGGGAACAATTGTCCAAAAGTCAGTGCTTGCTTTATGGTTTATAATTATCATAGAGTTTCATCTTTTTGTGTCCATATCAGTTCCACACTTGGGCTCCACACTTGGACTCAGAAATGCTTTGCCAAAGAAGAGATGAGCGGTTTAAACATTTGCATAGTATCTTTTTTATTGGAAAGAGAATCATAGCAAATATTTTAAAATACTGCACTTAAACATGCATGAATTAGCAGCTTAAAGATATATACTAATATAATTAACATAAATGCAAATCAAGCCTACTTTCCTATGTGCTAGTCCATGACCAGCCTCATCTAAAACAGTCAATCATCAAAAACCAAAAAGGTCCATGAAGTCACCTCAAACTCTTGACAGGCCATATGTATCACAGCAGAACTGTGCTACCTGCTGGTTTTCAATATCTGGTGTATAGAACCAGGCCTTTCTTGTAAGCACCTCTGGATGGTTTCTAGGGTCCACCCTTTTGATTAGTAGCTCCACCCAGACTTTTTCTGACCTTGATAGGCATTCCAAATAACTTAAGCACATACAATGGGACCAAGGAGGCCTGTTACCTCAGTGTGTAAGCTAACCAAATGGTACCAATTCAAACCTAGCACCCAATTTACAAAGAGAAGACTGTGATCTGCTTCTGTAAAGATTACTGCCACAGAGACCGCTGGGAGCGGTGCTACTCTGTCCTACGGGATCCTCACGATGGAGAAGTAACTTGATGACAATAGGTTCTGATAATAGAACTGAGTGAAGGATAATGTGCAGGGGGTGGGGGTAGCAGAGATTTTTGATAATTTATGAGAATTCCACTCCATTTTAAAAATGGACAGGTATATTTCTGTGTGTAAGCTAAAATTTCAAGAAAGAGCACTATTTTGGTGATAGGTCCGTTTCATATCTATGCAAGATTAAGTAAATTCAGACTTTACTGATAAACATGTATTTTATTTCAGCCTGGATGAATGATAGTAGTGCACTTGAAGTTTGGTCTGTAGGCATCCTGTTTTAACCTATAATAAATGAGCAGAAGGTTTTTTGAGTTGGTGCAAAATTCCTCACCTTTCCTGGCCTCTGGCAAGGACACAAATGTTATTCCAAATAGTCTCCCTGTGTCACTGATAGAGGACAATGAGTCAGAGTCTCCCGATGAGATGGTTTGAGAGAGTCATGAGCCATGAGAGAGCCCTTTGATGTTTTCAGCTCCTGAAATTTGTTTGGGTTGCTGTTGTTAGCTTTATGGAATTGGCCCTGAATCCTGGCAACTCTGACTCATAGAAATTCCATGTATAATTAAATTAAGTGATATCAGGTCCTCTGCCATTCTCATAATCTTTTGGGGTTTAAATCCTTGCGCATTTTCATCAACTGATTTTCTGATCACCAGGTCTTTTCCCTAGTCCCTCTTAATCTGGAAGCTTTGCTGAAACCTTGCCAGAATCACAGCAATGCACAAGCCCCCCTGAGCAGATGGTGGTATGGGCTCATGAGGTACATTGGCTGGGGACTGGAACCAGTTATTCTGCATAGAACACAAGAATCTTACCATTAAAACACCCCTAGAACTTCCCTCATCAAAGAATTTGCTAGAGACTTACTGAACTTTGGCCTGAAGTTTCTTTCGAATTGCATGTCCTTTAATCAACAAAGGAATTTGGCCAATTTGGGCAGATTTTGTCGACAGCTTTACTTATATAAGGATAAGTCAAATATACTGCTACAAATCATAGACATCTTTATTTAAAAATATCACTGTGTGAATCTTCTGTGTTTTGAAACACCCTCTATCGAGTTCCATACAGTTCTGAAGAAACTGCTTTTATCTCTCTAATCCTTTCATTTAACCATACTGATTCCATGTACATATTGAGCAAATAATCTAAGAAACTGAACTATACGAAGAAGACTGGGGCATCAAGATTGGAGGGAAGCTTATTGACAGCCTGTGATATGCATGTGACACAATCTTGCTTGTTGAAAAGAAGGATTTGAAACACTGACTGAGGAAAATCAGACTGTAGCTTTCAATATGGATTGCAACTCAAATAAAATTAATCACCACATGATTAATCATTATAATATTGAAATATTGAAATAGTCCAGAATTTCACATTGCTTGCATTCACAATCAACACTCATGGAAGCAGCAGTCAAGAAATCAAATGATATATTTCATCAAATGATATATTCATTGGGCAAGTCTGCTACACAAGACCTCCTAAGATTGTTGGAGAATAAAGATGTTAATTTGAGGACTAAGGTGTACCTGACCCAGCCAGGACATTTTCAATCACCTCATTTGCATGTGAAAGTTGGACCATGAATTAAAAAGACAACAGAATGATTCACACATTTGAATATGGCATTGGTGAACAATATCAAAATGACCATAGTCTGCCAGAAGAACAAATAAGCCCATCTTGAAGAAAGGAAAGCCAAAATGCTCTTTAAATGCCAAGGCAGTGAGACTCAGTCTCACATACTTTGAAAATATTATCACAAAATACCAGTCCCTGGAGAAAAACTTGGTAAAGTCGAGGGTGACAGAAAAAGAGGCAGACCTCCGTGAAATGGATCGGCACAGCGGCTGCAACAATGGACCGTGGGAGGAAGGGAAAGGACTTGGAGGTGTTTCTTTCTGTTGACTAGAGCATCACCCCCTGCACATCAGGGAGTGCTGGTGGCTTAGTGGTTCTGCACTGGGCTGCGATCTGCCAAGTCTTCAGTGCAAAACCACCAGCTGCTCCATGGGGGGAAAGACAGGGCTTTCTAGTCCCATAAAGAGTTAAGCATGAAATCCGCAGAGACAATTCTACCCTGTCACACAGGGTTGCTGTTAGTCAGGGTCCTCTCAATGGCAGTGAGTTTTTAGACGTACGAGTACTTAACTATAACCACACTCCTTCCTGAAAAGCCCTGCCCTCTTTATTTAAACCACGTCACGATGGCAGCGTGGCGTCCTTGCGGGGCTCAAATTGTGTTCATTTTCAGTTGCTAGAATTAAAAAAAAGCCTGAAGAAGCCAAGATGAGGTGGGTTCCCCCACAAAATCCTCTTAGAATAGCTTTTATTACCCTCAAAGAATGCACAGGTACACAGTCATGGAAAATAAATACAACCTTGGCACAAATCATCGGGCATTTCATCCATACAAGACCTTTTCAATTGTCTTCAAAATCTTCATTAAAAAGGCCCTGTGATTGTCCTTAAAGACACTATTTGATGATCTGACTCTTTTGAAAACACCGTAATGAGAATAAGACAAGATTAATACTGACGTAACTTGTCTTTAGTCATTCTATTAATCACAGATGCATGTTTAAACATGTTGTCTTTGGAATAAACCCATCATGCATGAACTGAAATCCTTATGCCAATAATTTTAAGTTACCTTCATACATATGCACTACAGAAGCAAACTGCTACAGCATTGCCATAAACTTGAAAGTCCAACAGACAATTTTTTTAATTCGTTTTATTAGGGGCTCATACGACTCTTATCACAATCCATACATACATCAATTGTGTCAAGCACATTTATACATTCATTGCCCTCATCATTCTCAAAACATTCCCTCTCCACTTAACCCCCTGGCATTTGATTCTAGTCTGGCACTCATATTTTGAAGCCACCTTCGAACCACAAACAATACAGGGCCCTTTATGATCTTTTCCAGACCAACTAGAGTTCGATTCAGACCCAGGAACTCTGAGGTACATGAGCACCAGAGTCATCAAGCCTTTATTATGCTCCAGAGGATTGCTTCACTAAGCAAAACGGCCAACTCAGTAGCAGGCTGACTCATTTAAGAACATGGCTGTCCATACACCACCCACTCCTGACAGGTGGAACGCCAACACCACGTGGGATGCTCCCACACATCAAATCCTGGTTTACAAAATCCAGCTCACCACACAACACCTGCCAGCGATAATATTATGACTGTAAATCACATTGTCTAAGTGCTGACCACAGCAGTACTTGAGAAGTGTGTATTCTGTTATATTTATATGAATGATTCTGGAAGCCAGGAGGGAAAAAAAAAATCACAGTATAGTTATGAACTGCTGGTCTTTTCTGGTCTGCTTCAAGTGACCAGACCCCAAACACAATTCATGAACCAGCATGGAAACAACTAATGATCCCATTCATCAGCCCTTAGTAATAATTAATAAAGTCTGAACTATGTTACTTATCATGTGTCTTTTTATGCTTGCTTTATTTCTGCTGGTAAATAACAATCCATTTAATTACAGAAATAAATCTGCTATGCCATCACTATGAATTTGAAAGTGATAAAAAAGTTTAATAAAATAAGCCCAGGAAAAAGAGAACTCAATTAGATGGCATACATTGGCTTCAATGGTATTTTATTTTAGTTCTTGAAAGACCTCCTGACCCTGGAGTGGAGCTGCCCAGCGGAGATAATTGCCTGCCCTTCTTATTAGTTGTTTTCATTTCTGAGTCTGCTTTGTTACATCTCTTTAGTTACATCTATTTATTTTCATATTAGTCTCAGGCTTTTTGTCAGGCAGCCTGAACTCGCCTATATTGTATATTCTTTTTCTCCTTTTTTGCTGTTTTTCCTTTCTCTCTCTCCTTTTTTTTTTTTTTTTTTTGCCATCATCTTCTTGTCCTAGAAAAGGTAATTTCACACATGCTGAATTACTGCAATTTAGGTCACAGAGACCAGGCACCATGAAAATAAGATCTTTATTTAGGAGGGGGAAAAAAGTTCTGATCTATTTCTCCTGTAAGTTTGTGAGAGTCTCGCCTTCTCTCATATTGTGAATATTGAAAAAAAAAAAAGACATTTAAATCACCCTTTAATAAATTCTGAGAGATTCCAAAAGCCTAGTGTCTTTCCATCATGATATTCAGGATAAGTGTAGGGTTAGAAACAAGGGGCTCTGATTTGAATCCTATTAATGTCAAAGAGCAATGAGCACACCAGGTTTAATGTCTTTTTAAGATACAGTCATTAAGGAGTTCTGTGCACTATGACTATATTTGTTTGTGAAGTTTTAGGAGATCATTTTGGAAGGTTAAGTTTCATAATATGTATGACAATATGTATTTACTAATTGTGTGGGGGAGGATATGTACATAAGCTCATATACAATGTTGGTACTGTTTCAAGAGCTCTAAAATATATATATACTTTTTATAATTAATTGCCAAGCTCCAAAGTGCCACTTGCAGCATAAATCCTCAAGGTTCACTAGTTTAAAGTTCTAACTCCATCACTCTTTTCTTCTCCACCTCTCCAAACTTTTGCCTCCAGATGACTGCCCAGAATGACAGAGTTTAAGCCAACAGACACCTCGAGGGCCTTCCGTGGGGAACTCAGAACAAGATGAGGCTGTTTGCCTCCACACAGATCTACAGATGTAGGAATTCAGTGAGGGGAAGTCTACTCTATCCTACAGAGTTCACTAGACTTGACAATAATGGATCCGGGGAATTTTTCCCTGGGCAAAGAGTCACACACCAGATGCTGCAGGACATACACAAAATAAATGAAGAAAAAGGTGTTGATGAGTCAGCTCTGACTCATGATGACCCTGTATGTCAAAGTAGAACGCTGCTTCATAGGGTTTCCATGGAAGGCTTTTCAGAAGTAGAGAGCCTGGTCATTCTTCCCAGATACATCTGCGTAACTTTCTTTCAAGCAACTAACCTTTCAGTTAGTCCCTGAGCTTTAACCTTTTGCACCCCCACCCCTCAGGAACTTCAGACCAGTTTTAGGTCTGAACATTCAAAGATAAACATCGATCACTATCAATCCTTTCATCAAGGAGCTCTTCTATTACTGAGAGAGAGATACATGAAACATATGCAAGCACAAATACAAATCTAATTAAAGGTATTGATTGGTGTTATAAAAGGCAGAGAGAGAGGAAATGCTGTCGTCCTGTGCTTGAGACTATTGAAGAAAATCTACCTTGGGTTGGTGGGTCAAAGTCTTCCCGGATGCTATAGCCAAGACTCAGATGTTTTTCTTTATGTGTTGCTGTTTGGTATTATTTTGA
>NW_022111378.1:2971005-2976241 GCF_000313985.2 Echinops telfairi | reverse complement strand
TGGGAATGATGAGGGCAACAAATGTATAGATGTGCTTTACACAATTGATCTATGTATTGTGATGAATTGTATGAGCCCCAATAAATTGATTTACAAAAAATGGTACATTTTAGCAAGTCTGAACATACATCAAGAATTGGACCTGATCTAATTTTCAACATTTTCTATGGGTGGTTGTTCATATCGGGATTTATCTCGGATGTATTATATCATTTGGGGTGACCCTCGAGTTTTTGTTAAAGGTTTTTCTGTTTTTCAGTATATGAAACCCAGGATTGATGAACCTATAAATACAGCAAGTAGAATAAGGGTTTTGAGGAGCTACAGTGGGGGAAGAGCAAGAGGGAGCTGATGTTAAGGAGTTCAAGAGTATGCTTTGAAACTGATTGTGGTAGCCATGCACATTATTGATTGCTGTGATTAAACTATGGAATGATATGATATCTGTATTAGCTCCCAATAAAATTGATTTTGGAAAAAGGCAAAAAATATTCTATGTATTCTTTAAAGTTAATAATATTATAATTTCTGTATTCTACACCATAAATTTGAAGATAGATGTACCATCAAATTTTAAGAGATATTTTATGTAAGTCAATTCAGCTATATTATATTTTTATTGTAAATAATGATCTAAGAAAGAAAAAAATAAAAAGACAATGACTTGTAATTAGCAGGACAGCAAACAGATTGCTACAGTCATAAGTTAAAGAAAGTTAAAATGCTGTCATCTCTTACTCTGAATTTGTGACACTTTAGAGGCCATTAGCTAAAGCTGTGTTTGTCTTTCTCCTTTTACAATTTTTTGTAGGACAAAAAAGAGAATGAATGTATTGTATTTATATTCCTTTAAATTCAATAAAAGTTGGGGAAAATCTCAGCCATTCTGAAGTTCCAGCTGCAACTTCTGTTTTGCAAGGGCACAAGACTAAACGCTCCATGGATTGGATTATGTCATGTTGCAATAAGAATAGCATAAGACACTTCTACTCTGGCTTCTGAAAATAGCTATTATATTCTTGGTGGTCTGCCCTATGCTCACAGATAAATCAGAAATTATAGTTTGATGTTTGCTACAGCTTCAAATAGGAACATCAAATCTTTATATCCAAAATTCAATGTTCAACATTCTCATTGATTGTTTTAATCACATCAGACACGGAAGTACTTCAGCCATCCAGTATCTCCCAGGAGGCACAGCCTCAATTGCTATCTCTAATCTTTTCAGAGTACTCTCTTCTGCTCCTGTGCATTAATTAAACATAGTGCAGCAGATGCTTCTTCCCCCAGAAGTTGCCCCAGTTGCTTGTCATTTCCTTCATCCCAACCACAGTGGTTCGATTCAATTATGTTCTTTTCTCAGAATTATTTTTCTTTCTTATAATATTCTTTGATTATGTGATAAATCTTTATAATCACAGTCCACCTCCTTTATTCAAATTATTACTCTTCAAAAGCACCTTTGAAGAGTATTTTTTATAATCATTTTCTTAGTTCCAAGATGAGTTTCAGACTCCAGATTCGACTGTAGACATACAAAGTTAAGTACCTAGATTAAAAAGTACAATTTTGGGCCAGGAGCCAGATGAGATACTGAAGGTTAGATATCAGTAAGACAGCAAAAAAACCTACAGTAGTATTATAAATTTGTTCCTTTTTTTTTCATTGACCAAAACTATTCATTCAACTAGAAAACATTATGAATTATCCACATTGTGGTGGAAGCCAGGCCTGGCATTAATCTGAAACTTACCATGAGGATGTACAGGATGGGTAATTGCTTCTGTCCATTGTGCATGAGTCAGGATTTGATTCATGGACAGCTAACAACACACAGGTGCTGCAGACAGTATGCTAGATTCTGTGTTGGGTAAGAAAGAAATGGTATTTGGGGCAGTTTTTAATTTTCAAAGATGGCTATGACAATATGTTCTAGTGAGACTTTAATATTTCCACAGCAGAAAATGGATCATGTATATATTTTTTCTTCTGAATCAGTATCAATGTGCAAGGATTGTAGAACTGAGGCTATTGGACTCCTGAAGCTAGGCCAAAAAGGCCATGTAAATGGCTCTGTAGGAACATTCAACAGTTTCTCACTTTTTTTTGAGACACTCATTGGAGACTCGAGCTGCTACGCAAGCTGTATTGAGGCAGTCTTGCCGAGGAAACCCAAATAAGCAGCTGGTAGAGAGGACCCAATGGAGAGGTAATGGGGCTTCTAGTCTTGGCTGGATTCATGGCCAACAGCCCTCACCAACTTGCAAGTAATACGAGTGTGCCATTCTGACGTGGACTCTCCGGCTCTAAGGGAACTTGTCTTAGGTGATGTTGCGTAAAATGGAGAAAGAGCATTCCTGCTTGGCCTTACTCAAGTTGCAGATTCATGAGTAAAATAAATGATGATTATTATTTTATAAGCCACTGCATTTTAGAATTTTTTAGCAATAGATCACTAATGCCATCCTATCCTCATAACATTTACAACCTAAAAGAAAGTTTTTTTTTAAATCACAAACTTACAGTGTATTGTAAATGTTGGTATACACAATGTTGTCATATAGTCCATCATATCTGGGTTGGTAGGTTAGATCAAATGCCTGTGGAAGCCACGCAGCCAGCAGCCAGATAAACACCTTTGTATGGATTAAAGGCATCTGTCAATTTCGTTCTTTTAAAGATGTTTTCTGTTACAGACTTCACATTTCGTACAATACGATCATCCAGTCGTTATTAAGGAGAGTGGCGCAGTAATCACTGCAACCAAGTTCAGAAGATTTTCTTCTTAGACTTTATGTGGTGAGATTCCCAGCCCTTCCCCACCCTTCCTCCCCTGCCATCCCCCTAGGCAATTCTCAAGCTACTAGCTATAGATTTACCTATGATGGATTTTATATACAAAAAATCATATAAAACACAAACAGAATGCAAGCAAACAAACAAAACCAACAACAATGACCTAACAAAACTTTTTTCACTGAAGGCTTAATTCATTGTGGACCCTGAAAATAGATTTTGGGCTTCCACTATTATCCATAGCCTTCTGCAAAACAAGTATTCACAATTTAAGCTCTGAGAGTATTTCACTATTTGCAGTCTTTAAATCACACAGGCTGGTGAGCTTCTTCCATGTGGACTTGGTTGATAGTTCATGTATATAGCCGATTGTTTTAAGACAAACCTTTAAGACAAGATTCTTTCTGATAGCTAGACACCGTGAAGTTCACTGCCACTTTCTCGAATACATGAAATATAAATCTAGCACAATCAAAAATATAAGAGGAAAACTTTGAAGTTGTGCTTGCAATATAATTATAACACTGGCCAAAGATTTACCATTCATAAATATTCACAGAGATGCATTCTAGAAAATCTTTTCCAGAGAACAAAAAAATTATATGATCCCTTTTGCTTTTGATAGGCAGCATTCCTTTTAACTTCTAAGACGTATTTAGGCATCCTCATTCCCCGCCACAATGCTCTTGTTACTTCTACTGATAAGAATAATATTGCTACTACTACTATTATTCTGGCATATGTGTCCAACTGCTAACTAAAAAGTTACTGTTTAGACACATTCAATGGCTTTGTGAGAGAAAGAACTAGCAACCTGATTATAGCCTAGAAACTGCAGGTCAGTGAAATATTTAACGTGAGTCTTCTAGCCATAGTCTCTGGAGCCCCCAGCTTTTCCTGAGGGGGTTGGGGAAGAAAAGGTGTGTGTGCGGGGTACTGATAGGATTTGGTTGTGAGTGCCGTGATGAGCTTCATTGTGGTTGCCACTGTGCTGGCAAAGAATGACATAAAATGGTATAAAATGAGCATCTAAGGCATTAAGTGAGGAAAAGCATATAAAATGAGCATTTATGAAGCAGGGGAAAAGAAATTCCACTACCCGCAAAAGCCAGTAGGTGAGCCTGTTGTCTGGACTGTGAGATTCTTGAACAGTGAGTCATCTTGATCCAGAACAGCATTGACACCAGAGTGACAGAGGAGCAGCAGTAACAGAACCACCATTCAGAGCAGAAAACAGAGCAGTGGACTTCACAGTTCACAGAGCAAATAACACTGAGAGCTTCAGGGCAAGAGATTGGCTTGTGGCGTGGGCTGCTTCTGGGCACTTAGTTTTGAGAGGTGGATTTTCCCACTCACAAAAGTGGACCTGAGTGCCTTCAAGATGGAAGCTTATAGTGGAATAGCAGTGCCCTTTGGGCATGTATTGGCAGCCCTAAAAGAAGGTTGTTGCTTGTACCATGTCCTGACAAACAAGTCTATGCTGAGAATTTCCACTTGACTAACTCCCACCTGTTAACTTTCATGATACATCATGAGCATTGTCTATGAGTTCTGTATGGCCAGTGTTATGAAGAATAGAACCCAGACCTGTGACCATGATGATGTTGTGTGAGACAGAGGGAAATCCTAGGGGCAGTTCTACTCTGTCCCATTGTAGTACTATGAGTCAGAATCAACTCAGCAGCACCCAGCAACAACTATTGCAGTCATCAATTACCAAGTATCTTAACAGACATTTTATATGTGTTTTCCAATTTAATCATCAAGCAATATTCTAAGAAGAGAGTTGTTGTCAACATCTCAATCAGTTGCATTTGAGATGGCTCCGACTCCTGAGGACCCTGTGCACAACAGAACAAAGCATTGCCCTTCACTACGGTTGGTATTTGAAGCTGGGGAAAGTTAACTCCACTGCCCAATAGTTTTACTGGGTTTGAACTCAAAGAGTGCATCCACCCCTGTACTGAAAAATAGCACAAGTTTAAAGCGTTATTTCTGAGTTTGTTTTCTCCTTCAAGAGCTTTAAGAGGCAGGGATGTCTTACTTTGCTACTTTGGTTCAATGCATTATAAACTCTAAATCCTCCAGAAGCAACGAGTTGAATGTCAGACATTTGTTACTGGGCAGAGGTAGGGAAATGCAAACTCCAAGATCCATGGGATTTCAGAGTTTATGTCAGGGCAAACATGTCACGGATTGGGATGCCATCACTTTTCCCTCTTTTGGTACTCTTTGGTCCTCCCTAGGGGGTGTGAATGGATCAATGCTCAGCTACTAATTGAAAGGTTTGTACCAGAAGTGCTTGGCAATATTCGAAAAAAAAAATTAGCCATAGAAAACCTTATAGGGGAAGTTATTTTTTAATTGAAATTTTCATTGATTAAACAATTTTAACATTCTGTTGTAGTTTGGAAGGAAATTTACCATGAAAATGAGTTTC
>NW_022111378.1:2960956-2970525 GCF_000313985.2 Echinops telfairi | reverse complement strand
CTCCCTGGTTTTACTGTTTCCATTAACCCTTCCCTGCCTCGTCCTGCCTTTTGAGCACACACTGCCCTTTTGGTCTGATAATGTTGCTTTTCTGAGAGTACATTCCTCCCTGGTGTTATTAGTCACCCGAGAGGCCTGACGTGTGTTTGGCTGTTTGGCTGAAGTTGGTCCTTGGAGGTGGACTGAGTTCCAGGTCTGAAGGGCTCCTGAGGACCATAGTCTCAGGGGTTCCATCCACCTCTATCAGATCAATAGCTGGGTTTTAAAAAAAGTATTTGCATATTGCTCTACTTTCCCCCGCCCCCTCACTTTCTCTCTGAGTTCTTTAGTGTGACCCTGATACTATCTCATTCTTTTGGTCTCAGGGTTTAGTCCCCTGGACTAAATTGCTTCCTTGCCATTTTTATATTTGCCATTCTTCTTTGTTCTAGACACATAGACACCTAGGACTTCATCTTAGATGGCTCCTCACAAGCACTGAAGACCATAGCTGAATGTAGGATGCAGAACACTAATCATATCAACTGTTATGCCAGTTGACCTACCTGTTCTCTGAGATGTAGTCTTACATCCCCAAGCCCAATGGCTCATTCTCCAAAAGTGTTTGCTTATCGCTAACATGTTTTCACAATTTTACCCCCTGCATATTTTATAACCAGAAGTTCAGATGGTCGTGCGTGCTAAGCATTTAGCGGATAACTATAAAGTTGGCAATTCAAACCCACAGGAGAGAGATGAGCCTGCCGGGTCCAGTAAAGATGTACAGTCTTGGCTATCCTCTATAGGGTCACTTTGGGCCAGAATGAACTTGATGGCAATGGGTTTTTTGTTTTGTTTTATGATTATGCTCTTATATCATTGGATATATTTGAAGCACAAATGCACATAGCCTCTGCCTCACTTGCTAGTCCATTTGTCTTTCCACATCTGTATAGCTTGTGTGTCTACCTATGTATGCTGCCTCTCCATTCACCCAAGTTATTACAAGTCTTCTACCAAGTTAATCAAGGCTTGCAGCCTTCAAGATGGATTACAACTCCATGTTAAGAAAACCAAAATCCTAAGAAAATTATCATGCATAATTAATTTCATGATAAGCGAATAACAGTTTGAATTTATCAAGGATTTCTTCTTGCTTGACTCCACAATGTTCAGGAGAGAAAATGATACACTTCATTCGGGAAATCTTCTGCATGTGACCTCTTTAAAGGGTTACAAAGCAAGGAGGTTGCTTTGAGGACTTGGGTGCAGCTGACACAAGCAATGGGATTTTTTAATCACCTCATATGCATGAGAAAATTGGACAGTGAATAAGGAAGACCAAAGAAGTATTGATACATTTGAAATATGGTACTAGAGAGGAATCGTGAAAGTACCATGAGATGCAGAAAAACTAAACAAAACAAACACACCTGTCTCAGAAGGGGTACCACCAGAATGCTCCTGAGAGGCAAGGGTGGTGAGACCTCATCGTATATACTTTGGACATATTTGTAGGAGAGACCAGTTCCTAGACAAAAGGACATTATGCTTGGTAAAGGAGAGGGCAAGGGAACATAAGGCAGCCGCATCACAAAAAAGATTGACACAGTAGGTGCAACAATGGGCTCAGTAATAAGAACAACTGTGAGGATGGTGCGGGCCTTCACAGTGTTTTGTCCTGTTGCAAATAGGGCTGCTATGAGTCATAACCATCTTGATAACACCTAACAACAGCATCTAATACGAGGAGACCCTTTCTTGCCTTACCCATCCCTGTAACCATCAAAGAATATTTCTTTCATTGTGTAAACTCTTTCTTGAATTTTTATAAGGCAGCCTCATATGATATTTGCTTTTTTAATGACTTATTTCACTCAGTACATGCCCTCTAGATTCATCTATGCTGTGAAATATTTCACAGATACATCATTATTCTTTAACCTTGTGTAGTATTCCATTGTGAGCATGTACCATAGCTTGCTTATCCATTCTTTCGTCGATGGGCATTTAGGTCACTTCCGTGTTTTTGCTACTGTGAATAATGTGCTACACATGGTGTCATTCATGTCAGCTCTTAATTCTGTAGTATATATCTAGAAGGGGGAAATGCTAGATCATGTGATATTTACATTACCAGATTTTTAAAGGACATAGCCTAATATTTTCCACAGTGGTGTTACCATCTTACGGAACCATCAACAGTGAAAGAGAGTTACGATCCCTCCAGATCCTTACCAGTAATTGTTTTCTGTATTTTTATGACTTTTCTGTTATTTCTGGTGTAAGATATATCACTTTGTTTTCATTTGCATATCTAATGGATAATCATTGCAAGTATTTCTTCATATGCTTATTAGTCACTTGTATGTCTTTTATAGTGAACTGTCTGCTCATATACTCTGCTTATTTTTAAATTATAATGTCTTTTTGTTGTCAGCGTGCTGAGGTTTTCTATAAATTTCAGAGATTAGTGTCTCATCAAATATTTTTCACAGTCTAATTTTTTTTTCACTCTTTTGAAGAAGCCTATTTATTCACACAAGTGTTTACTTTTCAGAAGTTTAGGTACACATGGGATCACCATGAATTGGCACTGACAAAACAGTAACGGTTTGGATTTTGTTTTGTTTTGTCCTAAGGAACAACCTGTCCTAGGACTTCATCATCCTGTGGGTCACAAGGTAAGAAAAGCAGATACCTGGATGCTTTTATTTTGAAGTAGCAAAATGAACTCTACTTTTGATATCACAGTTCAGGGAGTGAAATATAAATCCAGTGGAATGCTGACTCTGCTTTAGTGGAGAGATGATCTACCTACAGTACCTAGTCTATTTTTGCATTTTTTTCCAATTAGGGGAAGAGGAGGGAAGTATTAAGTTCATTGCCAACTGAAATTATTCAGTGTAATTCTTCTCTTTTTGAGCTTTCACAAATAAGAGGTGTGTGTCTCTGTCCCTGATTTTCTGCTCTATTTACATGTCACAGTTATCACATCAAAGTCATTTTTTCTCTCTGAAATGCTGATGTGCTTGCATGTGTGTGTGTGTGTGTGTGTGTGTGTGAGAGAGAGAGAGAGAGAGAGAGAGAAAGAGAGAGAGAGAGAGACTGCATATGATAATAGTCAATCTATTATCATATTGTTTTCCTGGATTTGCCCTGTTGTTCTCTGCCATTATGTCCACAATGACTCTTGAAAAGGTGTTTGTTATAAGCAAGGCCACTCCATGTACTACTTTTCTTACTTTCTAATCCTGTCTGCAAAATGAGGCTCTTTCATTCCTATCTTGTTGTTGTTGTGAAGTGCTGCCAAGGAGCTCTGGAATCATAGCAACCCCGTGTAGACAGGAATAAAATCATAGGGTTTTACATACTGCGACCTTCTGAAAGTAGATCACCAGATATTCTGAGATGCTTCTATGTTGGTTTGGACAGCCAATTGTTTGGTTAGCAGCTGAGTACTGAACCTTTTGTTCTATGCCACTAGGGGCCCCCTCTAACTAGTTTGTGTGTCAACATTAATGATGCCATTTTTCAGGGTAAGAAAATACCCTAAAGGTGTAGAAACCTTTTGATTAAAGGATGATGACCATTTGACACAATAGATATTTAAATATTTCCCTGTCCCAAACCACGATTATTATATTACACTCCTATTGAATCTACCTAAAGATACCCCAACAAAAGCTCAAATCCACTGCCATCAAGACAGTTCTGACTCATAATGACCTTATATAGGATTTCCAGGGCTTCGTAAATCTATATGGGAGCAGACAGCCTGATTTTTCTCCTGTGGGGCAATGGGTGGGTTTCACCACTGGCTTTGGGGCTATACAGCAAATGCTTATCTGACAGTGCACAAGTCCTCCCCAGCTATATATAGTATCACGTAATTCTCTTCTCTTTGTATGCCAATCATAAACTATGAGACTGTTAACACAAGTCAATTCCCAGAATTTATACCTTTGTTATGTCCCTTATTCCTGTATGATTTCCTGGTAAATTGTCCTGATTGATTTTATAACACACCCATGAGACTCACCTTTTTAGTTATCTTTTATTACAATATCAATTGGTATAAGCTACTTGGAGACCCTGCCAAGACGTTGCGTTTGCTCAGGTTTACCCAATTGCCTTATTCACATTTAACTTAGGATCTCGTCCAATTTCTTCCAAATGATTGCGGAAGAATACATAACTGTTGCTTATGGAGTTGGTGTTTTGTTTTGTTTTTCTTTTTAGACCCTCCTTTGTTCTTTCATAACAGCATCTAATAACCATCCATTCTCTCCTCTATTTCCATGGCTAGTAACCTTGAGGTTGCCTTTGAATCAGATTCTTTGAGATCCACCTTAGTAAGATGGTTAAGAATTCATATCTATGCAGCGTGGCACAGAGGTATGTACACAATTGAAATGGTGGTCCCAGACCATCTTGCATCTTTCATTTCCCTGGTTGTTCACGGTCTGCCTCCTGACATTGAACTGTTGGGCTCCAGCTGCATTCTAACTCTCAATGGTTTGGCACATTTTGAATTGCTTGTGGTTTCCTTTTAAAATCCAAGTCTACACATTGCCCATTTACTCAAATCTTATAGAGCTACAGAATTTTTATATAATGTGGATAGCCTCTTCACTTCTTGGTCTACAAAAAAGCCTCCTTTAATTTATTCATTATGTATTTGTTGAGCACTTACCATGACCCAGCTACTGTTTCAGGCACTGGAGATATGTTACCAGCCAGGAGAGATGAGATTTCTGGTACTTTTATTTCAGGAAGACTTGGCTCAGAAGGAATAAAAGTCAAAGAAATATGAAGATCCTAACCACTACTTGTGATACATTCTATAGGATCAAACATAAAGGATAATGAAAACAATAGGTGAGACCATCAGGGACATCTTTTGAGTTCAATTAAAATATCATGATTTAAAAAGGAATCTGTCATGCGACACGGAGGATTACATTCCCGGCAAATAGATCATGTGGAGAGAGTTGGCTTGACAAAAGAGCAGAAAATTATAATAAAAATGGATAACAAAATGGGAGAGGAGAAAAAAGTACTACTTTTTACCCAGAACGTTCTCAAGTTTGAAGCCTTTCAAAAGCAGATTAACAGGCCTGTTTTTCCCGTTATGGTAAAATTATCAACCTTTCAGGCTACTGAGAATTTAGATGTTTGCACAACCCCTATGGCTCCTTTTGATAAAATCATACCCTAAAATGCTGCTGGCTTAATATATACACATAAGTGGACATCTCTGTTGACACCTCTATCCATAGATTTGCTTCCTAGTCTTTCCTCTGTTTCCTTTTGCCATCCTCCTGTCCTACCAGCATGTTCACTCCTCTTCCGCCTTTTAGTACTTCCTTTCCACTAGATTGTTGTTGCTCCCACACCACCAGGATCTCTACATCTCCCTCGCTGTTGCTTTTAACTCCCTAGTTGTTCCCCTGTCTATGGCATTGTTTCCTCACCACTCCTTTCCCCTGCCTCCTCCTTCCAAGTCCCTCTGGAACGTTGGTACCATTGCTTTCTCCTCGGGCTTGCTTCCCATGCCTATCTTATATAGGTAGGTAAAACAACAATAAGAGAGCCAAAAGAAAAGAAATAAAAAGCTTAAATAAAAAGAGAAAAAGAAGAAGAAAACTGGAAAAAAATGAAAAAGCATACATAATTCCAGGTTTGTCCACAGACCTTTATGACTATCTCCCCACCGGTGTTGGGGGTTCTGGGAGCTATCCCTCCTAGACTAAAGTCTATTTTGAGGGCTCCTTTGGGGTTTTGTGGCTTGGCTTTGCTCCTGTTGCCTATCTGTTATGTTCCCTGCTTGCTTCACCCCACTGTAGAGCTGGTCAGACTGGACTCATTACCTGCCATTTGTCCCCAGTATTGTCCTCAGTCACATGGTATGCTCCAGTGAGGTGACATCATGTTTCAAGCTATTGTCACCCCTACAGTCCTTTCTCTGCCTTAACATGTATACAATACATTCAGGAAGTGGGTGGACTTTGGGCTTCTGCTCAAGCCCTCCCTCAATGCAAGAACAGTTTGTTCTAACAACCTAGCATTCTGTGATGCTCACCCTCCCAACACGATAAGCAAATGTGGTGAAGAATGCTGATGGTGCCTGGCTAGCAAAAGCTCTAGCATCTGGGGTCTTAAAGGCTTGAAGTTAAACAAGCATCCATTTAGCAGAGAAGCAATAAGCCCACATGGAAGAAGCACACCAGCCTGTTGGATCATGAGGTGTTGATGGAATCAGGTAACAGGCACCAGAAGACCTAACAAAAACAACAACAACAACAACAGCAACAAACATATCGTTAAGAATAAGGGTGGTCGGAACAGAGACCCAAAACCCATCTGTAGAAAATAGGACATTCCCTCACAGAAGGGTCACAAGGAAGGGATGAGCCAACCAGGGCTCAGTATAGCACCGATGAAACACACAATGTTCCTCTGATTCTTTGAGGCTTCCTCATCTCCCACTATTGTGACCCCAGTCCTGCCTCAGTTCTGGCTAGACTGGAACGTGTACACTGGTATAGATAAGAACTCAGGACACATAGAATCCAGGTCAAATAAACCCCTCAGGAACAGAAATGGGAGGAATGATACCAGCAGGTTAGGGGGAAAGGGAGGGGAGGAGAGGGGAAAGGGGGAATCGACTGGAATGATTGACACATTACACACACACACACACCCGCAGGAGGAGGAACAACAGAAATGTGGGTGAAGGGAGACAGCAGTCAGTGTAAGATATGAAAACAATAATAATTTATAATTTATCAAGGGGTTACAAGGGTGGGGGCATTGGGAGGGAGGGAAAAATGAAAAGCTGATACCAAGCACTCAGGTAGAAAGTAAATGTTTGGAAGATATTGATGTCAACATATTTACAAATATGCCTGATACAATTGATCTATGGAATGTTATAACAGCTGTAAGAGCCCCCAATAAAATTATTTTTTTAATCTGCTGGAAAAATTAATAAAATACTGTATATGAGAAGCAAAATCAAAACAAAACTCATGGCCATCGAGTTGGTGCCAACTTATAGTGACCATATGAGACAGGGTAGAACTGCCCCTGTGAGTTTCCCAGACTGTAACTGCTAACTACTTACTGGAGCAGAAAGTCCTGTCTTTCTCCTGAGGAGCATCTGTTGGTTTTGATTGTCTTGTCTTGTGGATCACAGGCCAACATATAACAACCACACCACCAGGACTCTGATAAAAAGAACGGTAGCAGGGAAGTAAGGACTTAATTAAATGGAAATGAGACAGTTGACCATCCATATTAAAAGGAGAGGAAGAGGAAGAAATTTGACCCTGATATTATAGCATTCTAGATTTACTATATGAATGTGAAAAGAAACAGTATAAATTTTCTAGACTACATTAGAGGAGACTATTTATTTATGATGTCAAAACCAACCCTGTGGTTAAAGAGTTGACTCTGAGTCATAGAAATGTTATAGGGCAGGGTGGAAATGGTCCCTTGAGTTTCCAGGGCTGTTATTTGTATGGAGCGGGAGATGGACGTGACTTTCTACTCCTGTAAAGAATTAGTCTCCGAAGCCCACGGGGCAGTTCCACCCTGTCCTCTAGGGCCACCATGAGCTGGAATTGACTAGGTGGCAATGAGAATCTTTATGAAAGAAGACTGACAGATCTTTGCTGATAGAGTGACTGACGAGTTCAAACCACCAACCTGGTAGTTAGCAGCCGAGCACTTAACCATTGTGCCATCAGGACTCAGGGCAGGAAAGAAAAGTAATAAACAACAAAAAAAGGATGATCAAAATTAACATTAAAAATGAAGAATATTTGTTTCTCCAAAGATATCGTTACTAGAATAAGCCAAACACACTTAGCTGACAAAGGTTATCTTCTGATTATATACCAATAGTGACAAGTCAATGAGGAAAAAAAAATCATCAATTCCATTTGAAAATAGCCAAGAGGTATAAACAAGCAGTACACAAAGAGGATATTCAAGAGGCCCATAAACATCTAAAAACTTAAGTATCTCGTTGTAATTGGAGAAATGTCCAATAGAATGTAAATGAGATAGCACTACACAGTAACAAAATAAGTTCAATGAAAAGGCCTAGTACACAAACAGTTGGTGGAGATGGGGAAGAAATGGGACTTTCATACCTAGCTGGAAAGGTGCTAGAACCACTGTGAGAAACCGTTGGGATTATATATTGAAGGTGAAGTTTCTGAAACTTTTTCCGGCCACTAAGCCAAATAGAAATAACTATATGCCAAAAAACAGGCACATTATTTAGAACAGTATTATTTATAACAGTCCAACCACCTAAAGGCATTCATTCTACAATGGATAAATAAGTTATTTTTATAAAAATAATGCAAGGTAAACATTTTGTTTTGTTTTTTTACAAACTGGGAAACCCTTTTCATACACACATACACAGTATGTATCATTATATGTCGGTGTGCATTATTTCTCCATATGTGTTATATAAGAAATAGAGTGAATTGCATGGTATCTATACAGTGGGGGAAATATGGTACATTAGAATGAAAACAAACCAAGTATTGCTTTCATTTGTGAGTGGATATCACAAATATAAAATTAAGTGAAAGAACCATGCACACGTGCATCTCTTGTGATTCAATTTAGTTGAATAACTTTCCAAAAGGGCTGATACCCAGCAGTTTTAATGTATACTAATGTATTAAAACTATGCAAAAAAAATAAAGGAATAATCATGACTGAAAGAGGAGGGAGACGAGGAAGAAGTAAAGTAGAGCAGAATTTGGACTGAGCTGACTAGCAATTCTAGGGGGCAATTTCCAATGTCTGCACATGAGTTTTCTTCTCACGATAAACCATTGGCTTCTGTGCATTTTGTGGTGTACTTACCAATATACATGCTTAATATTCTCTTTAAAGAGTTGTTTACAAAAATAGGAAAAACTCCCTTTCTCAGCACACTGGAAATAGTCCATATATTGAAGCTAGTGGTTTTTATTCATATGGAAAAAAACATTTCCCCTCAATCATAGACATTCATCAATATCCCCATAGCTCACAGTGAGGTTGCTAGGTGGTGACAATTGATAATTTTTTCAGTTGTACACATGAGAACAAACTAAGAGAGAAGAGAGAGATAGTGAACCGAATCCTGGCCCAACAAGCACAATATTCCTGCCAATGCACAGAGAGGATCATAGGGCCCGGCCCCACCATGAGATACGGTGTCCCCTCTCGGATCCATAGTTCTAAGGGGGATAACACTGGAAAGACAGTGTGAGAATTGTGCCTGGTTTGACCCCAGCACACCGGGGCAAAACACAAAGGGAGGTCAACAGAGCAGCAAGGGGAGCAAAGAAATAAAGTCCCCAAGGTATCCCAAAAATAGACTTCGGGGGCGGGACTTGGCACCTCATCAGACTTGATTACAAAACATTCATAAAGGTCAAGGACAGACTTGGAACTATTTAAAGGCTTTTCTTTTTTTGTATTTATTTTTTATTTTTCATGTCTAGCTATATAAGATAAGCAGGATAAACAATCCCAAGGAGTAAACAACTGGAACATGGGAGAGGGGGAAG
>NW_022111378.1:2956578-2959893 GCF_000313985.2 Echinops telfairi | reverse complement strand
TATAGCAACGATGAAACATACAGCATTCCTCTTGTTCTGTAACGCTTCCTTCCTCTCATTATCATAACCCCAGTTCTACCTTACAAATCCAGCTACATCAGAGCATGTACACTGATACAGATAAGAACACTGGGCACATGGAATCCAGGAGAGATAAACTCCTCAGGGACAATAATGGGAGTAGCAATACCATAAGGATACAAGGAAGGTGGGGGGAGTGAGAGGGAACTGATCACAATGATTGATATATAACCGCCCCCCTGGGGGGCAACATAAACGTGCGTGAAGGGAGACAGTGGTCAGTGTCAGATATGAAAATAATTTATAAATTATCAAGGGTTCATGAGGGAAGGAGAGTGGGGAAGGAAGGGGGGAAGATGAGTAGCTGACACCAATGGCTCAAGTAGAAAGGAAATGTTTTGAAAAGAGTGATGGCAACATACTATGTACAAATGTGCTCGGCACAATGGAAGTATGGATTGTTATAAGAGCTGTAAGAACCCCCAATAAGATTATTTAAAAAAAATTATCAGTAGCTAAGCCAAGTGTCCGAGGTTCCAATTCACTGAGAGGCACCTCAGAAGACAAGCCTGGTGATCTAGTTTCAAAAATTCCCCATTGAAAACACTGACGAGAATGGGCTAGCCATGAGTTGGAGTTGACTTGACAGTGACTTATAGCTTAAAGAGGAGGAAAAACTATTTCAAGAAACAGTTTAACCTACTGAGTCTCCTATTCTATCTATTCAAGGACTCTGTTTCCTGAGAGTATCAAGAAATCAAGGCTTCCCATGATGGAAACACATATATGGAATCATTAATAATAACTTAAACCAATAATTAAAAGTCTTTGTTATTATGAATAATAACAACTGAAACCAATAAATAAAAGTCTTTGTCAACCCTAGACTGGTTTAAATCTAGTATTCTCCAAAGCAACTGATCTTTCCTTTTGTTCTTCTTTGTACAAAAGGCCTTCAAAAGTTTTAGGGGGACAATGGAATTGAAAGACAGTGGGATTTCCCATGAACTTTTTAAAGCCCCCTTGTATATAAATGAAAAGTTCATTACCACAGTTTGGTTATACCTCATTTCATTGATAGTATAATAACAACTGAATGATGTAACAGTTGAATGATTAATAAGTAGCCTGGCATATGGTAGGTGATCAAGAGTAATTGTGGTTCTGCGCAAGGGTGAATCCTATCAGAGAGAGTCAAGGGTCGTGTTTATAAGTGGAGATGGCCTTGGGCACTAGGGCAAATAGACTCCAGTAAGTGGTCTGACTGGCAGAGACAGGAAGAGGTGGTGCGTTCATGTACTTATTTCGAACAGACACTCTGCTAGTTCTTCCCAACGCTTCCAACGTCAAGCAGTTACTGATTCCCTCTTGGTGGAGAGGGAGAAAAAGAGGCCACACAGTTGGATTTGGGGAGTCAAGTATGGGAGTAGCTTATGTCGTGTGTGCCTACAATTCACTGAGAAAGAATCAGAGTAACAGGTGCCTCACTGATGCAAAGTAGGCCAGTGAATGGGCTCCTTGCCGGGGAAGCACTGTCTTGGCACTCAGGAGCGTTTGCTCACTGTGAACGAATGAATGGTGGGCAGCTGTCGGTCTCTGCGATAGATACATTTGCCGGGGAAGCACTGTCTTGGCACTCAGGAGCGTTTGCTCACTGTGAACGAATGAATGGTGGGCAGCTGTCGGTCTCTGCGATAGATACATTTTTCACTGTGTTTGTCCCTCCAGCCTTACTCCTCCACCTCTACAAACCAGACTGTAATGACAGGGAAGAAAAGAGATTTAATAGGAATTTCAGTGTTGAGAGGATTTTATCTCCTTCTCGAAGCCATCCTTTAATATAGCCTCACTAGATAAATTACTTTGTGTTTGAAGGAGCCAGGAAGTGAACAAACATAATTAATTTAAGTTTTGGCTCAATTGAGAGGGCTTAAATGTTAGCTACACTTAGATTTACCAAAGCCCTTTATTACACACACACACACACTCACACACACACACACAACACAACACAACACTTGTTCAGAGTTTTGACCATGGGCGCAAATCTTCTGGAATATTTCTCATTTTTCTCAAATAATCCTGGATAAAATTATAACCTCAGTTTCTTGATTCACACCACCAAAGGAGAATGCTTCTCTTTCACATCAGAACCTGAATTTGTTAGAGTAAGCGACATTCCATCTTTTATAAATGCCTAGTACACATTCAGACTATTTCTCTACGCTCTCTTACTAAAAGTCAACTATGAACATATTGGCCAGGTGAGGAGGAAATTTTTGACATTTTAAATTTCCTTATAGGTTACCTCAGCGAGCTGAATGATCACCAAGAACCGAAAATTGCATCCATTCTGCTTCTGTGGTTTCAAATTAGAGCACACGAACCTTTGGAACAATCTACATGTAAAACAACATTGCACCACGGGGATGTTTTAACATGAAAAACAGGTAGAAGTAATGTGGTTTAAAATCAAATTACTGAAGTACTGAAGAGTAAATGGAATTAATGAATTTTATGCTGGAGTCTCCATAAATGAGTCAACAAATATGCAGCACCACCCTGAACTGCAGCCTTGAAATAAAGAGCTTAATGTAATTCAGTGCTTATTGGTTGCCTAGAAACTAACTTGGAAGGTGGTTGGGAAGGAAGATGACAAAACATGAAGAGTTCATAGGTTTAATAAGGAAATTATTAACTCTGAACTGCTTGGTGAGGTGATATATATTCTCTACAGTGCTCTTCTCGCCAAGAGCTCCTTAATGAACAAGAGGGCAAGGTGAGAGAGCAGGCAGGGGGGTCGGCCCTGAAAGGCAAGGCTAGCAGTGAAAGTCTGGGCAGTTCCTGATAGCACAGCGCACACATTCAAACCACCACAAGCTCTGAAAACAGAAATCGTCTCTGCTTAATGAAAAACTGCATCTGTGGGCAGAGCTTATTTATGTACGGTTTCTAACTCCTCTTCCTAGAAATAGATAGCTCTGGACTTGGTTATCGCCCTGATTGATCAGATCACTAAAGATGTTAAAAGAAGATGTCTTGCGGAAATAGTGGTGGGAGAAAGAGGAGAACGGAGCTTAATAGATTTTATATTAGGAAAATGGAAAGGTCTGAGAAACCTGGAAAGTTTCTTCACTTGAAAGCCTTTTAGAGGAGGAGGAACTGGTGCATAAGTCACCTTACGGACCATGGAAATACACCTTGAAATGTTACGATATGGCTCTAATTTTCCTTCCTGAATGTCTTAGATAAATAAATGATAGATAGACAGGTAGATGATAGATAGATACATGA
>NW_022111378.1:2954397-2956399 GCF_000313985.2 Echinops telfairi | reverse complement strand
TTTTTTTTTTTTCAAAGCAAGATGTATTAAGGGGTCATTGATTTCACTCATGTGAGAAACCCCATTATTCACTCATCTTCTTGTGATTATTCAGACACAGAAACTAAGGCAGGGGGAGTGCGGATGCCCAGGCAGCAATTCATGAGATAGCATTTTAGCATTTCCTCTAAAACCATTAAAAAATAGCCCTCTTGATTTTGTAATGATACAGGCACAGGAGGATTGTGCTGTAGTGCCTCAGCTTGAAAGAGTTGCTTAGGGAGCCCATATTTTATCCTAATTATTTTTGACAGGAATTAGGTCAGATTAATTAGTTTAAAAATTCAGCTGAACAACAACGTCTTTGCTAATTACTTCAGGGTGCATTCATAATTTGTTTACAATAGCTAAAAAGAAAAATACTGGGGAGAATGCTACCAAATTCTGAACCCTTTGAAAAGCAATTCATAAAAAGGGTATCCACACTGACCCAAGTTGGTCTGAGGGACGGAGTATATGTGTGACATTTTGTTAACTATGAGACTCAGTATTATGTCTCTCTGTATACATATTTACATTTCATGTGTGCTTAAATCCCTAGATTTAAAAAATAAAAGATCTATTATAAAAAGGAATTGAGAATATAAATGCAAATGTTACAGAATTTAATGAGCACTTAATAAGCTCGGTTCCAGAGACAGAATCTTGAATCATTTTTTTATAACAGCTGAGCTTCAGTTTGTGTATATATGCTTGTCTGAGTGTGTGTTTTTCCAACTACTAATAGCATTAATAGTAAGTAATGCCATAATACCACATGACTCTGCAGTGAGACTTAAATGAGATAGTATATGTCATCCACAGCATCTGACTGGGAATAAATATTTTATATTTATTACATAGCATTACTTCCATAAGGTGTGTGAGTAGTACAAATGATTTGCTCCCAATGACTAACTGAGGCTATCAGTTTAATTCTATCCACTTTCACCATGGAATAAAGGTTGGCTGATCTGTTTCTTTAATGATTTTTTTAAAAGCCTGCCATCACATTATAATGATCTTATATAGGGTTTCTGAGGCTGTAAATATTTATGACTTCAGAAAGCCTCACTGCTGTCAAGAAGTGAATACAGCCAAGGATACCTATATGGAACAAAGTTCTGCTCTGAAGCACATGGAGTTCACGAGACATAATTTACTCAATGGAAATGTTGTTGTGTGGTTTAATAATTTCTAAAGGACCATAGGAAAAATGCTTACCACATTGCTCATTGATTTTCGAGTATGCCTCAAAATTATACTTAAAGTGCATTGTACCTTTTTTTTTAGATCGCATTAGAAAGGCCCTTTTGGCTCGGGGAGGAGATGAGCCAGTCAGGGTGCACTATAGCACCAGTGAAACATACAACTTTCCTCTAGTTCTTTAATGCTTCTTCCCCCCACTATCATGATCCCAATTCTATCTTACAACTCTGGCTAGACCAAAGGATGTACACTGGTACAGATCAGAGCTGGAAACACAGGGAATCCAGGACAGATAAACCCCCTCATGACCAATAATGAGTGTAGAGATCCCAAGAGGGGAAGGGAAAGGTCGGGGAGAAAGAGGGAATTGATCACAATGATCTACATATACCCCCCTCCCTGGGGGACGTACAACAGAAAAGTGGGTGAAGAGAGACATCAGACAGTGTAAGAGGTGAAAAAATTTTTTTTTTAATTAGCAAGAGGGAAAGAGAGGGAGGAAAGAAAATGGCTTGAGGATGATGATGGTAACAAATGTACAAATGTGCTTGACACAATGTATGGATGTATGGATTGTGATAAGAGTTGCATGAGCCCCAATAAAATGATTTATTAAAAAATAAATAAATAAAAACCCTTTTAAAATTAAATTCAACTTTCTGCAAGTGAAAAAAGAGATGATGCTTCTCCAGTAGAGGAACTATGCAGTGATGAAAATGCCCGAAGTGTCCCAGTCTGGAGACTTGGGCCTGAGGATTGTGTAAGTGCATACTGC
>NW_022111378.1:2925673-2949302 GCF_000313985.2 Echinops telfairi | reverse complement strand
TGACAAAGTGGTCAGTGGTCTCAAGTGCATCAATGGTCTCAAAGTGAATCAGTGGTCTCAAGCATGGGGATAGCAGTGAGGATGACACTGGCCAGGGCAGTGTTTCATTCTTATGTGCATAGGGTCCCTCTGGGTTAGACCTGACTCGATGGCATCTAACAACAACAAACAAGACTTACAGTCTTAGAAAACGACAAGGGAAGTTCTATCCTGTCAGCTGCTATGAATCACAATTGACTCTATAGCAGTAAGTTTATGGCTTTTATTTTTTTAATCAAAATATAGAGCTATTGTTTTTAGACATATCATGCATCTAGTGCTATGTTGTTGTTGTTGTTAGGTGCCATACATGTCAGTTGATTCTCATTCATAGCCCAACAGAATGAAACATTGCCACCTGCATAGTCGTTCTGATGTTTGAGCCCATCGCAGCAGCCAACATGTCAATTCATTTCTTTTAAGTCCTTCCTCTTTTTCATTGCCCCTCTACTTTACCAAGTCTTCTCTAGGGACCGGATCTCCTGATAACATGTCTAAAGTACATAAGACTTAGCCGCTAAGAAGCACTGTGGTGCTATTATACTTTTCTGAAAATAATGTTTTCATCTCTCTAAGCTTTTCCCAAAGAATTCTGCCTCTTCAATTTACACCATGTTGAAATAGCACTTTTGGCATTCTGGACGGGCTCGGGTCTTATGTCCCTTACATTTTCTTTGAGTTTTGAGAACAAAAAGTCTAAAAGGGTATAACCATGGCTGTAGAGTGAACAAGGTAAGTAGCTCACTGGAGGCCAGACCCACACTCTCTGCTGCATCTCCCTGTGAGACATTCCTGTTGGCGAGTTCCATGGAGATACACTGATGGCAGATTCCCTAGGTAGCCAGTTTGGGCTGGGTTTTCTTTTTTGAAAAACACCCTAAAGATTGGCCAACAATGGCTCAAACATAACTTCTATGAGTTTGCCTAAAGACCAGGCGGAATTTCATTCTATTTTATACAACTTTTCTCCTTCCTACCTCTGTAAAATGTTATAGTCTCTGAAACCCACAGGGAGGGGCAGTTTTACTCTGTCCTACAGGGTCACTTTAAGTCATACTTGACTTGATTACAGTGACTTTGATATGATATTGCTATAAATGGGAATGTAACAAATACTTTACTAGGACAGAGGTATAGGTAATAGTGATTTTGCAGGAATTGATGTAAACGTATCCCAGTAGATCTAGGAATATAATTATTAATGGGAATGTAAAATGGTGCAGCCCATTTGGTAAAGTGCCAGGCAGATGTTTAGAAAGTGAATCATATATGAAATGACTTACCAAATGAACCAGCAATCTCACTCCAAGATGACTACCTAGAGAAATGGAGTCATATGTTTACATACAGACTTGTAAGCAAACGTTAAAACAACATCATACAGAAATGCTAGCCAAAACATTGAAATAATGCATTGTGCACTAACTGGCTAATAGATAAAGGGTGACATATCCACAAAACAGGAATTATTCAGCAATAAAAAGGAATGAAGTACTGATGCACAGGATAACTTGGATGAATCTCAAATCAGTATGCTAGTGAAAGACAACAGGCAAAAAATACTACGTATTATGTGATTCCATGTTTATTAGAGGTCCAGAGTAGGAAAATCTATAGTCATAAAGTATATTACTTGTTACCTGAGACTGGAGATTAATTGTAAGCAGGCATCACAAATAGCTTTGGGGTGATGGAAATGTCTTCATCCTGAATTATGATGATAGCTGTATTGCCTAATTTCATTAAATATCACCAAATTATGAGACTAGGAAAAGGATAAGAGGAATAGTGCACAAATTGAGAAATGTAGTCAATGTAACTTAATTTTACATATACAAGTTGTTGAAATGGCAGATGTTTTGCCCACAATAAAATAAAATATATGGAATAAATCATTGGATAATATACCTAAAATGGATGGGTTTTGCTATACCTCAATTAATATGCTTAAAATGTAAATTAGTGGTGGAACATTCAGATGTGAGGTATAGTTTTTACTCAAATTTTCCCCTTCCTAAAACCACATTTACTCTCAACCCTGCATTCTGATATAGCAACCACCTTCCCTTCAATGCCTAATTGATTTTGAAATATTTTGTCTCTGCTTCTGGTCTCTTCATCCTCATCTTGTATTCATCCCTCAACCCACTGCAAGCTGGCTTCAGCCCACATCCTTCTACTGGACTGCTCTTGCCAACTTTGTTCTGACCTCCTTTTCGTTCCAGTAGGTGTATTTTAGTTCTCATCTTTACTTGGTATCTCAAAACTTCTGGCCTGTTGACCACCACTGCCTTACACCTACCTTTTTGCTACCTGGAATGTTTTATCCTCATGGCTTACATTTAATACTTCTTTTGATTTATTCACTGTCGTCTCTCTCAATTGCTCTTCCTCTGGCCATCTCGTAAGTCTTGGTGTTACTTAGTCTATGTCAGATCCACTTCTGCATCATAATCTTATGATGGACTCTGCTTGTCAAGAATACAGATTCATGAGCCATATCCTACACCTTACCCTGAAGACCTTTTAGAAGTGGTTCCTAGCATTCTGAGCCTTATTAACATCCCAGGGCAATGCATCTGAATCAAAGGAATGAGAATCATTCTTTTAAACCTGCCTGATCCCTATGTAAAATTATCTGATTCCTTATATTTCATTACCATTTACATGCTGATAACTACTAAGTTTACATATCCAGTTTGTGAGTTTCAAAGTCCATAGGGAAATATTTCTACCAGCCATCTTATTTGAAGTTCAAACTTAAAACTTAACATATCCAAGATGCTCTTAACACCTGACTTAAAACTCATCCTGTGTTTTCTACCTTTGAGAACAGAACCAGCCATCATTATTCTCTGTTCCAGAAATATGGTTAGCTTCCCTGACGCCTTCATCCTCACTATCCTATTTTTCCAAACAGCTTGAACCCTTTTAGGTTTATCTTCTGAAAATCTGACAAGAAACTTCTCCCCGTCCCCACTATTGCTAATTTAGTTGAGGCCAATGATATTTCTCACATTGAACCCTTAAATTGTTTTTGCATATTATCAAGTCAGTACCTACTCAGAGATCCTATATGACAGAGTAGTACTGTCTCCCAGAACTCCCTGTGCTGGAAATCCTTAGGCCTTTCCCCCACAGGGAGCAGCTGGTGGGTTTCAATCATTGACCTTCCTGTTAGAAGTTGAGTGCTTCGTCGCTGCAAAACCAAGGAATCACTAGACTCCAAATGAGCCTTTCAGACCATAATCTATTCTTCACACGGAAATCATTTTGTCAAATAGTCCACAGATTGTTTCCTTATTTTAAATATCTTATAGTCTTATAAGGCTGCCTGGTGACACTGTGGGATGAGCAACAAATATTGATATGCTACCTAACCACGAGGTCAGTGGTTCAACCCCAACAACTGCTTTTTAGTAGAAAGATGAGGCTGTCTGCTTCCATAATGATTTAGAGGCTCAGAGAACCAATATAGCATCTTATGGTTCCGAATTTATTTGATGGTACTGAGGTTTGTTTTTTGTTTTAATTTATTTACTTTGGGGGGCTTATATTCCTAAAGAATCCTAGTACTCTTAGAAGGAAGGTCAAACTACTTAATATCTTAGAAGGAAGGTCAAACTACTTAATAAAAACACTTCTCCAATGAGATTCTATTTTATCATTCATTCTTACTTATTATTCTTTATACCTATGTCAGTTCAAACATAACAGTAACAACAATTGTGAGGATGGTGCAGGACCAGATGTTTGTTTGTTTGTCTGTATTGTGCATAAGGTCCCTATGCTTGGAACTGACTCCACAGCACTTAACAAGAAGAATTGCAATGTGTAGTTATCATGAAATACTTCTTCAAAGAATAGCAGGTCTTATTTTACATCTATGTCTTTATATATAATGGCCAGAATATTTTTCAACCCTCTGCTTTCTATAAATTAACCAGGTATCACCTTCCATGCCACCAACCACCCCAAACTCAAACAAATGTATTCTGCAATGTGCAACTAGCTTATGTTCTGCTAAGACATGAAGTGGTGCATTTGAATTATGATGCTGGGAAGAATCTTGAAAATAGTGGACTAACAAAAGAGCAATAAATCCATCTTGGAAGAGGTGCATCAGAATATTCCTTAGACAGGGAAGGCGAGACTTTATCTCACATACGTTGGGCATGCTGTCGGGGAGCATGTCATCTTTGGGAAAGGACACTACGCTTGGTATAGGAGCAACAAAAGTGAGGGAGATCCTCGACAAGAGGGACACAGTAGGTGCAACAATGGGTTCAAACATCAACGGGTGAGGATGACGCAGGACAGGGCGGTGTTTCAATGACACACGGGGTTGCTGAGTCAGAACTCACCAGACAGCACCTAACAATGACAACAATCCTACCATACTCCTTAAAATGCCGCACTCTTTAAGTGTCTGTTTACTTCGCTTTTCCAACACTGTACTTGAGAGTGCGTGGAAGCTAAAACCAAAGAGCAAAATTTGGAATATGTCAATAAATATCTTTTGAACTTTGTAAAAAGTGGATGATTGGTTGGTTTATTTAATTAACTATCCATAATCTAATGATGTGTCATAATCTAAAATTGTTTAGCTTCCATATAATTAAAATGAAAATCAAGGTTGGAGATCAATATTCTAAATTTTTATTTTACAATATGGTTTTTGTTTTACTGTATGAATATTTAAGAATGAATAAGTAGAAATATATCAGTAGTTTAGCAAAAAATAGATGCACTACATTTATATTATCAGAACCACCCCAGTATAAGCCAAAACTATGTTTTAAAAACCTTTTATCAAATATTTCAATTCAGAAAATGCCACTATAGTTTTATGCTATTTTAATAATACCACAAATTCAATAAAATTCTTATTTAAATAGACATAGAAAAGAGTCTCGTTCAAGGTCTTTCATCCTTGTTGACTCACTTACTCTGAATGAGTGGCATTTAAGAAACTATATTAGAGATTTCCTTATTTGAAAACATGTTATCCTTCTCTGGAGCCCGTGGTTTTTTTACTCTGCCGATTGCAGGGTGACCTCTTCCTTTGCAATTTCAAGGCACTTCACTTGTTATTGTGTGCAACCCTTGTAAATGGGGCCAGGCCTCTGGGAACATTTCTAATTGGAGTCCAGAGGCAAAACCTCCTGGAAAGCGGCATGAGGACTTCTGTCCCACAGGTTCCATCCATAACATCATTTCTACAGAGTGCACAATCCTGAAAGCAAGCCCTGAGCTGGACACGTCCCTCAGAAATTGACCAAGAACTACCGTTCATTACTACTCATTTCTCCATTCTAACTCATGGCAACCCCATGGCAGGCAGAGGAGACTGATAGGGACCTACACAGGCTTTAACCATTGCTGATTTTCTCAGCCTTCGGGCCTGTTCTTTTGAGGAATTTCTGGATGGGTTTAATTTTCCAACCTTTTGTTTAGTAATCTAGAATACCTGGCTCTTTGCAACACCACCGTGAAGTCACGGGATTAATTATACATATAAAATAAACAAAAATTCACTGAGTTGATTCTGATTCTAGCCACCCTGCAGGACGGAGTAGAACTGCTCCTGTGATTGGAGCCCTTACCTGAAGCAGAAAGCCTTCTCTTTCTCCTGTGGACCTTCCGCTGGTTTACAACCTGCTGGTCTTGCTGTTAGCAGTCCATCGCGTAACTGCTATACCATCAGAGCATCCTCTCTCCTCCTTCCCTCTTTCGTGTCTGCTCTTGATATAGATATGGATATGGATAGAGATGGATATTGGTATGGTTGTGGGTGTTGGTGTGGGTTTGGGAGTCGATATAGATATACATAAGGATACAAGTATTCTCGGTGGTGGGATCCAAATAATTTTAAAACTGGCTCTCTGCCCTAACGACCATTTCAGGCATTAAAAAAACAAGGTATACTGAAATGTAGTTTATTGTTTCATATAGTTAATACTTAAATAAGAACAATTAAAAATACATACAAAGCTAGGTTATACGAGTTTTAAAATAGGAATGAAAAAATATTAGATAATATCTGACCATAAATAAATTTATTAATTAACTTGTAATTTAAGATATTTCCATATTGCTTCTTGATTGGCATCTGTGTTAGTCTTGGTAAACTAGGGAAACAAATCCACAGAAACTCATATATGTATAAGAGAGAGTTTTATATAAACGGTAAGTGTACCTTAAGAAAGCATCCCAACCAGTGCTGTCCAAGTCCATAAGACCGACATTAGACCATTTGTTCGAGACCGATCTACAAAGAGCTCCTCAATCTCACAAAACACACGCAATGGTGCCAAATGCAAGAGGAAAGCCAAATCAATGAGCATGTAAGCATCTCAGTGCTGGCAGGGGTCTCCACACGACTGCTCCAGCACCCAGGGCTGCATCGGGGTTAGGTCCAGGTGGCTTCTCTTTGGGGATGTCTCACAGGAAGTGAGTCTTGCCAGCTGAAGCAGGGAACTGGTTAAGGCAGCTGCACCCTGGTCTGACCATCAGAGAGCAAGAGATCTGAGAACCCAGTGAGGCTCACCGAGCCATTGATCTCTCTGCCCTTCAATTAATGCCACAAGTGTTTATCAGCCCGATTGGCACAATAAACTTAACTACCTCATTATCCTCATGTTCAATGATACTCGTTTTATGTGAGTATCATCAGCTGTGTGATTTATCCTTAACCATCATTTTACTGAGCCCGCTGCTTTAGAGGTCGGCCAATGAGACAATAGTCATTGTGTTTCAGATATAAAAACAGGTAAGACTACTCTTCTCTGAACATATTATGTTCATCTTTGAATAAATCCTTTTCACTTTGGCTGAGCTTATAGAAATTTTCCTGGCAATATTTTAGCTCTTTAAACACTTTCAGGAATTGTGTGATTCACTTGTGGGAATATGGGGCTTAACACAAAGTTTGAAATGAATGACAGGGTGTCAAACTCTGGTTGTTTGACACATTTTTTGTTTACGTTATATGTTTGTTTACTCAAGTAACAAATGCAAGGGAATAAAAAATGTAGTATTTCATCAAAAGTGTAACAAGATTTATAAAATGAATAAATACATATTAGAAGCATAGTTCAAATTTTTTATATTATGGACAGAATGGACATTACCACAAGTGCTTAGACTACTCTGTTTCACAGATGAATGTTAAAAAAGAGTAAGGAATGTAAATTGGTGATTTCCACACTGGGCAGCTGCCCAGTCTCCCACCTTAGAGGAAACTCTGATTGCAAGTGCCATTTTAACAACTGGCTCACTGAAATCAACCCAAAATTAAGTATTGGTTTTGCTGAACTGGTGCAAACTGGCTGAATCCCACCACTGGGTAAGTTCCATTAAGATGAAATTCCATTCTGATGATACCATTGTAAGTTGGTTCTGCTATCAGTTGGATATATATTTTATTTGTTTTTAGTTGTAATTATAATTTTCTTTTCTATTATCAATATATTTATAAACCTACAAGCAAATATTAGAGAATAACATCAATAAATTGCTAGCTTTCCCATTCCATGTAGTAGATATTGCTAAAGATAGGATATAGATGTATAAAACCCCAACAGATGATTGTAAATGTGTTTCACAAGAAGTCAAGTACCTTGTAAGTCAGAGTCTATCTGCATTTAAAAAAAGAAAAAAAAACTTTGCTATTGAGTTAATTCCAACTTTTATTAACTCCATGGTAACCCTATGGGACAGAGTAGAATTGCCTCGGATAGTTATATCCCCTCTCTCTCCCAAATATATAGCTGTGTTACACCAGGTTGACAAGAGAAACAAATCCAGTGACACTCATAAGAAATAACTTTATATCAGGAAGTAATTATTCATAGTTAAAACAGCTCAGCCCAATTCAAGTCCCTAAGTCTGATATTAGTTCATAAGTCCCTTTTCAGACTCACGCAGCCACATACACTTATGCAGGATGCAGGAATATCACAGGCCAGTGGCCACAGTTATGTGGATCTAAGGTCAGTGGATCCTTGGCAGGGCTTTGGCAGATCTCAGGATGGCCAGCAAGCAGAAAGGTGAAGGGGGAGAGACAGAGCCGTTTCCAGTCTTTCACACACTTCTGATACCATCAAGGAGTCGTCAGGCTGCAACTTGATCGACAGGCTTAACTCCACCCCTGCACTTTCATAGTCCTCAAGTTGACATGCAAGTGTCTTACTACCACATTAGCTAAGAAGTTAGTTCATGATTTTGTGGGCCAGGAATTAGGACTGGACTCAGATGGGTGGTACTTTTGATATTGACGGGGCTACTCATATATCTGAGGTGAACAAGTGGCTCTGCTTCTGGGGTGGACTGGCTATCAAGTGGACATGACTAGGATACCTTAGTCTCCTCTTCCACGAAAGACCACTCATATTCACAGTGCAGAGCTCTGCCTTGGGGAGAAACTGCACGCTGCATCTGCTGCGTTTTATTGGCCAAGCAAACCACTGAACCAGTTTAAATGGGGCTATGAAGGCAAGGCCCGCTCCTCTGCTGGAGCGTCCTGCAGAGTTGCACTGCAGAGGACAATCAAAGGGATGGAGAACTGGGATTTCGTATGCAATCTAATACTAGAATACAATCAATGACCCGCCTTGTGACTTCAAGCAGGAAGAAATGGTTTCCCTTTTCATGGGTTAGTATCAAAAAGAAATGACAAGCTCAGGTTTTCCAGGTAAACAGAAGTGTGATTCCCATCCAGGCCCTCAAATTGATGAGATATTAAATTTACATGAATAATAATTTCTTGTCCCCAAGTGTGAATAATACCTATAATTATGTTCCTTGTTTCTGTTTTGTTGTTGCTGTTGTAAAGATAAAACAAGACAATTATTGAAAGATTTTTACAGAAACTGCACATTACATAATGTCATGATTAATTAGTCTTATGGGCTAGCATAGCTAGGCGATAACCGGAACCCATTGCCACCAGTCAATTCTGATTCATCATGAACCTTATCTGTAAATCTTCATGGCAGTAGACAGCCTCGGGTTTTTCTGTTAGAGCAGTTGGTGGGCTGGGATAGTCAGACTTGTGGTTAGCAGTACACCATTGGTTCCAAAGTTCTGCCAATTTTTAGACCAAATTCAAATCTCGGAGTTGATGAAAAGGTATTTTGTAGATAAAATAAATATTATCAGTTGACTTTAAAAATAGAAGATTTCCCTTGAGAATATGGTTGCAATTCATCCAATCAGTGAAAGAGTGTAGGACTAAAAGATTAGACTCCCTGAAAACATTCTACCTCAAGAGTGATGTATGAAATCCATCCTGAGTTTCCAACTTGCCAACATTGTCCACACATTTCAAACTTGACTATAATATCAATTCCATCCTGCTACCCTGCCCTACATATTTTAAACTTGCCAGTACACAAAATCACTTGCATTAATTCTTTAAAATGAAAAAATATTTGTTTTTCTCTTATATGTATGGGTACCTATATCAGACATGAATCTAATATGCATTCAATTAATATAACGTATAAAATTAATTAATGTCATTTCTCTGAGAACCTTAACTGGTATAATGAATAATAACTTATTGACTGCATGTCGATGGGTCAAACCAGACCAACTAAGAACTATAGAAAAAGAACCAGAGTCATATAGAGCAAATAACATGACACTGGAAGGTATATGGTCTGGATCATATATTGCTTAGGTGCCCTTAATTTGGACTTTAAATTTTGTGTGTTTGTAATGTTCTCATTTCTCACAGTGGGTGATTCATTGTTAGTGTATGGTTTTCATGAACACATATGAATTTCAAATTGAAATGTGTCATAAAATTCAGCAAACCCAATACTATTGATCCAATTCCGACTCACAGTGACCCTGTGGGACAAAGTAGAACTGCCCCTTTGGGTTTCTGAGGTTTTTGATTGTAGAAGACCTTACCCTTCTTCAATGGAGCAGTTGGTGGTTTCAAACTGCTGACCTTGTGGTTAGCAGGTCAATGCATAACCCACCACACCATCAGGGTTCCATAAGTGTACTACAAATGAAAGCACTCAATGTTGATGCTGAGTTCTAAATAGCAAGAGGTAATGAATTATAGAAGAACACAACATGTATTTCCATATCCAAATGCACCTGTGGATATCGTGCACGGTTTGGGTTAGGACAAAATGACTTCAGATGATGAGACCTGACACTGGCTGGAAGAACATGTCAGGCTATAAAGAAAGAGGGGTGAATCCCACCAAGTCATACTCAACACTTTCATTAAGGGAGTGGAGAAAAGAAGGACATGTGACATAGTGGCTGTTTCTTTGAATGAAAGCTGTGTAAAAATGTTACCCTTAGGGTAGTTTTTTGACTTTGGAAATTGTACCCTGAGCTGAAAAGGTTGGAACATTTGTTCGCAAACCTATTCACTTTTCTATCGTATCACATTAAACATCACAAGTATTTTATTCCATCACCATCTGGGCCAGTCGGCCAAATTCTGGCCCCAACTTTTCATCCCTGTATTCCCTTTGGCTGTTTGTACTGACCTCTATGTTCTTTCTTATCAAAGAATACATTTATTTCCCCCTTCCTAACTTTCAAGGGACACCTTTGTGAATCACATGACCTTTTAGTGAAGGATGTTGAGACCCTCATTCTCCAAAAGAAAGCGAAACACAAAACCTTTATGAAAAAGCATTGTTTAATGTGTGCAAAGAGAATAGCAGAGCTCCTATCTGTGACCTTGGGAGTCATGTGCCCACTGGGGTCCCAGGGTCCTCATCTGTAATCTCAGACATTGATAATAAATACAATTAAATTTTACTTTTTTACATCTTTTATTAGACAGAAACATAAAAATATGAAATGATTATTTCTCAAGATACCCTCCATTTAAGTTTATACACTTCTGAAGGCAGTGTTACTATCGCTACAACTTTCCCCAAAGAATTATGTGGTCTTCAGTTTACACAACAAAACAATAGTTGTGGCATCCTTGATGAACTCAAATTGGAAAACTATGTTCCTTTTAAGTGTTGAATTTGGGGGGGAGGGGAATGAAATCTGAAGGGACAAGATCAGGACTATAAAGAGAAGAGGTACAGTTTCCTAAGGAACTTCTCATGGGACAGTACTTGGTAACCCTGAAGAATGAGCAGGTGCATTGGAATGATGAGAAATATTTTCAATAATTTTGAAGTTTCTTCATAGTAAGCCCTTGTATCTCCCCTGTGTCCTTCCAGAAAATCTTTCAGGAGAACCCCTTTGGAGACCCCCTCGTGCTGAGGGGCCATGAAGTTCATTTAACATGCTCCTGGCATGATCGCTGAAGACAACATGGGAACACCACCAACGTGGTGAAGAAAGCCGATGGTGACTGGCCATCAAAAGCTACAGCACCTGGGATCCCAAAGGCCCTAAGTAAAATAAGCGGCCATTCAGCAGAGAAGCAACAAGCCCATGGAAGAAGCAACCAGCCCTGGCAAAAAATACAGTGAAGTGCGTTTCACTGCCCACGATCCAAATACGTTATTTTGGAGATTTTGAGTAAGAACAAACTTTACAGTATCTTAAAGCCTCCATTAATGTTAAGAAGCCTACAGCTGCTTGTTGATGTACACCAAGAAGTTCCATTCCTGAGCATTGTCTATCACCATCCCATACATTAGAAACAGCGTGTCACGTCAATTAGAGATTAAACCTTGGCTGCCATGTCCATATACAGGATCTATCAAAGGTTCACTGGCATCTTCAATTTCATTTTTTATGTTTTCAATACCCTGTGCCAGTAATACGGAATGTAGAAAAAGCAATACTCCAAATTTGTTTCTCCACATTGAATACTGGTCCAAGACAGCATCTTTCAATTCTGATAAATTTCTGAACGATCTATTGAAGAAGATTCTGCTTGGCAGCTAGACTCAGCAGGGCTCCCCGAAATACTAGCAGTGTCTTCCGTTGTCTTTCTTCTTGACCAGGAAACGAAGCAAAATGATCCACAACAAGCACTTTCCAATATGTCACACGAGGTATGACAAGGGAGGTCCTTCTGATCTTCCTCTGGGCCATCTTTCCAAGACGACTTCTCAGAAGAAAACAGAAGCTTCTTCAAAAGAAACGCTTGAACATGTGAAGGGCCACTTTCCAACGGTTCGAATGCAGATGCTTCTGATTCATGAAACACAAACCGTTGCACCCGGCGGCAGAAGATGGTGTCGGAGAGACCAAGGCTGCTCTGCGTGCCCCATACCAGCTCCACCAGTTCTTTAGTCAGTTCGGCCATGATGGGTTCCTGCGGGCAGGCCTCAGTTTTCAGGACTCCTGCCCCGGAACACGGGCAAGGAGCGACTCCAGAGTCTGGAGATGCGGCCACGGCGGTGGCAAGTAAGTTTACGGACAGATACGAGGAAGGCGAAAGGAGACAAGAGTCAGCTGCAAGCAGGGACCCAACGCCTGTCAAACCGGGTGGAGCAACCGCAAGGAGTTCCTCTATCGGACCTACATTTTGATATTTAATACAACATGTGTTTTCAAATATAAACAAACAAAACAAAAAAGCATTGCTGATCATTCCGATTTAGGGAAACTTCACATGTTAGAGCAAAGCTGCTCGCTAGAGTTTTCCTGGGGGTAAGTTCACAAGGACACATTACCTTGTGTCCTTTATTTATTTATTTTCAGCAATGCCACTCAGTAGCCAAGAGAAAGTTGTGTCGTCACTCAGTGGCTTTTCATTTATATAGATGTAATTTAATCTTTCCAACCATCTCTGTGGAGCAGATATTACCATACTGTATTTCAAACTCATTATGCTGCTTCATGAAGACCAGGATGAATACTAGTCAAAAGCTCTCGTATGGAACTAGCTACATTTTGAGGGAAAATTACATGGAAAAATGCAACTCATCTTTCTTGAGCCCTTCTTAGGTGTTTATCCTTGTTCTCCAACATAGCAATAGAGCAATGACCAATAAAATATCCCCGTTCTTAGCGATCTTGTATATAAGTGAGAAGAAAGAAATCATATAAACTAGGAAACCAAGAAGGTTCCGAGCAATCTAGAGAGGAGACTGGTGCTGTGAAGATAATAAAACAGTCGTTGGGAGTATAGTAGGAACTAGGGTGACTTTAGCCAAGACGACCAAAGAACAACTTTATGAGCAGTTGACAATGTTCTTCACCTTGAATGATCAAAATGAAGAGGTGTGCACAGTTTTAAGTGAACATCTTCCAGATGGAAGAAATAACAACGACAAAATCATATGTTTGGGAGTCATTTTGTTATATCTGTGGGTCAAGGACATCCATTATAAACAATTGGGAGGGAATTGTATGAGGTGAGGGAGGTAAACAGGATCCAAATAATGCCAGACCGTAAAGATCTGGTCAAATTGCTGTAAGCCGGTAGCAGAAGGTCGTAGGAGATGTGAGTGACGTGATCTACGCTGTGTTCCGCAACCTGCTACTCTGTGGAAACAAATTGAGTAATGAAGAGTCATTTCCATTACAAAAGCCAGAGACTGTAGACAATAGATAGTTGTAGAGGAAAGAACATAAATCGGAAAAGGATCTGGTATACATACATGTAGAACAATATTTCCCGGAGGGGCACAGGACTGAGTCAGGGGGCCGCAAAAACAATTACCTAAACTTTATCCTAGATTATGGGCTATAATACAGAGATTAATTGTTAGGGAACACTGAGAAATTTCTTTTCTGAAAAGTGAGCAATGAGCCAAATATATTTGGGAACCTACGACCCAGACTCTTATAATCTTAGAGAACAAAGAACTTAGAATATATAAAGTGGTTTTTTAGAAGCAGATCACCAAGCCTAAATTCCGAGGTTCCCCTCAGGGAAAGTTCTATGACCAACCTTATTGTTAATAGTCAAAAGCTTAACTCATCGAGCCACCTAAGTGTACACCAGGTTGTGGTTAGGTGCCATCAAGTCGGTTCTGACCCATCTTAACGTTCGGCACAACCGAACTTGAGCCAATTGCTGTATCCCTGGTGTCAATCCACCTCTGTGAGGGCCCTCCTCTTTTTTGTTGCCCCTCTACTTGTCCTTCTCCAGAGACTGCTGTCTCCTGATAACATGTCCAAAGTATGTAAGAAATCTCATCATTCTTTTCTCTAAGGAGCCCTCTGACAGATCCGTTTGTCCTGTGAGCATATGTTTCTCCAGCATCACAAGGTAAATGCATCGGTTCTTCGTTGGTCTTTCTTATTCAATGTCCAACTTTCACATGCATAGGAGGCAATTAAACATATCATGCTTTGGGTCAGGTGCACTTTAGTCCTTACAGTAACATCCTTACTTTTCAATTCAATACAAGAGGTCTTGTGGAGTTTTACCTGATTCAACTCATCTTTTGATCTCTTGATTGTTGCTTCTATAGGCATTGACTGCGGATCCCAGCAAGACAAAATCCTTGACAACTTCGACCTTTCCTCAGTTTATCATGTGCCATACTGAGGTACAACAAACATTTTTTATTTTGGGTGGTGGAGCATCCATATGTTGAAGGAAGAAGGAAGTTGATATACACTAACCCTTAGAAATGAAAAGAATTGCTTAGGTAGAGCTTGTACTCATAAAAAGTGAAGAGACGTCATTTTCAGAAAATGACCATAATAAGTTAAAATATTTTGATTACAACATACATGGGAGCCATATACTTTCATTTTATAATATATATGTGTGTATGTGTATACCGACTCAGATACTAGTGAACTTTAATAGGATTAAAAATAATCTTAGTCATTCTAATAAGTCAATTTCATGTTTATCATGCAAAAGTTAGATATTAAAAGACTGCCTATTATCTTATAGATACTATCCACAGATACACACTTAAAATGCAAATTTCCACTTGTCTTTATTACAGTAAGCTCTCAAGGATTTTTTTAACCTCTGCACATTTTCCATCGAGCTATGTTAAATGTTGCATTACTACAAAAAGCTCTTTATGAATAATACTACCCTTTGGTTATATAAATCACAATAACTATCACCTTTAACAGCATTTCCAGGAAAAGTTTAATATAGTGCATCTCTTAAATTTCTCTACATTTATTTATTTCACATATGACTCAATCTGTCTTGATTTTATAATTCTTATCCAAATACTAGATTTAAGTCGACCATTCCTGGGCAACATTGTGGAGACTAGACATAAATTTCATTAGATTATAGAGTAAACTCCTACTGTAAGGCCAACATGATGACAAGGTTCACTGAGATAATTCTGATTCTGGACAATTAAGCCCACTGCTGGACAGATACGTTATCGCCTTAAATCAATCCATGTATTGTTAGTGGACCAGTGATGATGATGCACTATTCATGGGGACCAACAGGGGAATCATTTTTCAAGCCTATAAGGCGGACAAAAATCAGACTAAACAAAACTTATAAGGGATGACTACACATGTTCTTCCATGTCAGAGAGGTCTTTATAAACAGCAAAACTAGTCATGTTGAATCATTATCAGACCAAATTATAAAGTTTTAAACTTAATATGTTTCTGGACTTTTAATAAAAGTTAATAAAAGCCTTGCTCCCCAAAAAGAGAAAGCTGCATGTTAAATCCTATCATTTTCCATATTTGAGAATTATTAATATGCATATACAGATTTATTTAAGAACCCCGGATAATGAGGTTTTGTCATCTGTTAAGAGATTATGTATGCATGTTATATACTAGAAAATCTGACTACATTTGTTATTAAAAGCACAAGTGTGCCCTCTTCTGAATAAATGAAATATTGAGTGCTATATTTACACATAGGAGAATAACTTCTCTACTTCTTGTCTAATCTGAATGAACGAATTTGGGTAAAAGCCAGGAACACATTTAGAAGCTCTGTTTTCCATAAAAACTTAAGAGCTATTAAAACATGCTAAAATTATATGTATGTTTCTATTTGTCTTTTTCACAGCTATAATTCTCTGAAATGAAACACCTAAGAAATCAATTTTGATCTTGCCTTGGACAAAGAATAAAAAGCCAGAGAACTACATAACCCAGAGTTGAATGGAGAGAGTTGGTTAGAGAGAGGGTTACTATTTAGGAAACTGAAAAAGCAACCAAGATGTCAGGAAAATGTGAAGTGACACTCAACTAAGACAAGTTCATTGTTTTGGAAGACAGTGCCCACATAAACAAGTATTTGAGTTGGCTTCAAACTCTCCTTTGTTTTCTTAGTTTCACGGCTGAGGAAATTGAAACCCAGAATGATTTGAGTAGGTACTAGAAACCATTTAGTGATCAAACCACACTCTCCTACATCAGCCAATGCTCTCATCTACAGCAAAACACAATGATACAAATGAACAATGCTGGGTGGTTTCATATATCTGACATATATGTCTATCTGGAGTTCTCTTTCTTAAAATTCATAGCCCAAACTAATTTTTGACTAAAATATGGCACCCCTTTGATTTCAGTGTTGGGCAAAGTATTACTGGGCAATTACAAAGTGCTACAGAAATGAAATGATGAAGATGACAATGACAACAGTAGTCATTTATGATCATGAAATGACAATGCACCTTAAATCATATATTAAGTTGATAGATAAATGGTCAAATCTTGGGCGTCGAACCAGTTCATTCTGCTTCAACCCCCTGCTGAGAACTTGCATTTTCAGCCAGACAGAATGATTCCAATTCTAAATCTATGTGTAGATTCTGATTCGTTATGTTTGGGGCATAAAATTTGGAAAGGAAAGTAACTAAGTTAACTATCTACCCCATACTAAATCAACTTTCCATTTTATTTGGAAGAAGTTAGCCATTTTTAAAAAAATCTGTAACAGGAGAGGACCCTATTTTCTAACTATGAATCAGAATACTTCATTTTAGTTCAATACTCATTCGGGAGATTTAAGATATCACTTAACTGTGCTTTAAGTAGGATTTTAAACCTGTTTATTCGGGTTAACACCCTGTTAACTGGTTGTATTTCCACCGAAGACATAATGAATGAGACAAACTCAACACTAACCAATCATTCAGGATAAGAGGACAGTATTTACCCAAAAACAAAATTCAGAAGGCAAGATAGGATAAGAAAGAAAGAAGAATGGAAATGAGATAAATGCTACAAGAATGAAATGGGATGAATAATACTACAAGTGGGAATTGCAATCAATGTTACGAAACAAAATTATTGAACAGAAAACGTATTTGCTCTATGAATCTTAACCCAATTACAATAAAAAGTTATCCAAAAATTGTGGTGTGAGAAGAAGACACCATCATTTCTTGGCTATTTGATTTGAGTCAACTCTAGCTTTTAAAATGCTACATAAAAATCTATGTCTATTATACAAAGATATCCATATTTTCTATCAATGTCAATCTATATCTATTGTTAGGTGCCATCAAGTTGATTTTGACTCATTGTTATCCTGTAAAACAGAGAAGAATTCCTCCATAAGTTTTGCTATGCCATATTTTTTAATGACACACATTACCACAATTTTCTGCTGAGCAATCTTTTAGCTAACAGCCAAGTGCATGTCTTTCTAGAAAGCACATATTACTGATGGTATCACAGCTCTGGATGAAATAAACAGAAATATTTGAATGAAGTTTACACCATCTTTCAGTTTATTTTCCAACTACTCATTTATACCTCTACAAAGATCTATACCAGCAGTTCTCAACCTGTGGGTTGCAACCCCTTTGGGGGTCGAATGACCCTTTCAAAGGGGTTGTCCAATTCATAACAGTAGCAAAATTACAGTTATGAAGTAGCAACAAAAATAATTTTCTGGAAAAAAAAAATAATAATAATTTTCTGGTTGGGGAGTCACCACAACATGAGGAACTGTATTAAAGGGTCGCAGTCTTAGAAAGTTTAAGAACCATTGATCAACACAGTAGAATCTTTCCAATACTGTATTTGTTACTCAATAAAGTCTTTGGCACACTTTAAATAGAGAATTAAAATTCTTTAATCTTCAAATTGTTGTCCTCACTGGGTAAAGCTGATTGATAAAAGCACATTTATAAATGTCAGTTTCCATATGGCTTACATTTTTGCTAATGAAGAATCCCAAGATAAAATCAATCATTTGACAAATACTATTATAAAATTGTGAAATGTTTACACCATCTCCCTTCCTCACTCCCTGAGTCACATCACTAACTTGTCCCAGCCAATAGTTTTGCTTATTTAACCCATACTCATTCTTTGCTGCTGCAAAATTCACAATCATCAATTGCATTTAGAGTCACAATATATTACTTAGCCAATGCACTCATTTTCAAAGAAAACTTATTGAATCAACATATGTAAAATATATCTGATCAGATTAATAAGCATTGTAAATGTATTGCCTTAAATAAATCTCAACTAAAACATATTATGATCAACACACAGTTGTTGCTAGCTATTCATAATTACACAGTGAACTATCTTGTAGAGTAAACAATCTCTATAGTTCCTAGTTAGTAAAACTTTCAGACAGTCAGACTAGTAATTACATTGAATAATAGCTTAATTTAAATTATAAAAGATCTCTGTTGGGTTGTTTATTTTTATCCTCATAGTCACACAGAAAGGAGGTTTACATTCTCATGAATCAATATACACAACGGTGAATTGATCTGCAAATAAATGTATTTTATTCTACAGGCTTTAAATTATAGAATTATTTGAGCCCACTACTCCCATTGTCACCTTTTCAAACTGCTACATATCAGCACTTCCATCTTCCTTGGCCTCTAAATTGCTTTTGTTCTTTTTAAGTGAGGATGATTCTAATGGAAATGTTTCCTTTAAATATTTAATAATTTTATCACGAGGATTTTTCTTTTCTTTTGTTACATCTGATGTGTTTATTAGTATGGCATTTGTTTCCGTTGGTTTTTTTTAAGTAATTGCAAATCACTTTTCTTTGTGAATTGGGTACCTGAAAATGACTGTCTACCCTTGGGGTTTGAGAAGGATGACCTATAACCAAGACCCAGCTTGAGAAATAAGCCTGATATGCAGACCTGACTAAACAACATATTCCATCCCTTTGATCACATACATTGGCTCAAGATGGACACCAAGTAAAACCTGCTTCGAAGAGTCACAACCCTCAATAATTTATAGCTTTTACCATGTGAGAAAAGCAGTCAGTCATGGTCCTTTGAGGGCTTCCATATGAAAGACTGCCTATCAATAAAAACAGTGTAAGATAAACTGAAGTAAATGACAGGGAACAGACGAGACAAAGAAATGGAATCTTGCATTTTTAAGCTTTCTGGAACCCAGCTGTGTTTGAGACAGGCGCACCCCTAAGTTCCCCCTTCAGTCAAATGGAGTTGGGTTTTTCTGCCACTTACAAACAAAAGACTCCGCAAAAGCACAGTCCTACACTTATGGATCAGTCCGTATCATCAAGTGCTAGTTTGAGATTATGAGTCAGAATCATGAGGTATTTTTAGAGTGGAGAAGGAAACATTTCCAAATAAAACTGATGATTGACCTTCACATAGCCATTAAAGAAAATACTTTTCTAGTCCGTGGCTGTTAACTTTGGGTCCAGAAGAGCCTTAGATGATCAATGTGATTCCCGAAGGACTGCTACCGTAAAAGGCAACGTTAGAGGTGCGCATCTGGAAGGCTATTAAACTTGGCCAACAACTACATTTTATTTATTGGTATATTTATATGTATTTGTTTGAAGAAAGAATAGCTCAGCCACGACAAAGTTTTAAAAACCAATGAAGTAAGAATACAAGTAGCTCTTAAATTTAAGCCACACTCAGTTCTAAAGAAGACCCCCTGAAAAGTCAATGGATAGCACCCTACCCCTCCAAATGATATCATAGAAATTGGAAATCAGGAAGTGAGGGGGGGAAATGAGGAGCTGATACCAAAGGCTCAAGTAGTAAGAACATGTTTTGAAAATGATGATGGTAAATGAGGACCTAATGTCGCGGGGGCGGGGGGCGGGTTAAGTGGAGAGAAAATGTTTTGAGAATGATGTACAAATGCGCTTTACACAATTGATGTGTGTATGGATTGCGATAACAGTTGTATGAGCCCCTAATAAAATGTTTAAAAAAAAAAAGAAAGAAAATGATGATGGCAACAAACGTACACATTTGCTTGACACAATGGATAGATGTATGGATTGTGATAAGAGCAGTATGAGCTCCCAATAAAAGGATTTTAAAAAAGAAATTGGAAAATAAATATAGTTGTAGCTTATTATTACAAAAGACCGATGGTCTGTGTCAGAACAACCTGCCAACTGGTCTTTATGAGACAACAAGCATCCCAGATTTGGGGGATACACCTTAGCAAATCTATTTTGATGTTTTACTTTATGTAGTAGAAAAAGGGAGAAACACAAATGTACAAAAGTGGGATGGGAGTAAGGAACAAGCAAGATCGATCTCTAAGTGTATCTTGTAGACCAGGACTCTGATTCTGTGAAGAATCTCTTGAGATTGTTTTTCCAAATTACTGCTCCTTTCAAGCAGCATGGTACTTTCTGGAATGAATAGTGACCCCAGAATTTGTTCAATTCTTTGGCCCTCCTATTGTCACACTTGCACCAGTATGTCAGTGTACAGATTGCCGACTATTACAGATGGGTCTTTCAGTCTGTGCATTTAAATTATGATATTGATGAAGAATATTGATTGTACCAAGGGCTGTTCACAGAAGCAGCAAATCAGTCTTAGAAGAAATAGAGGGAGTCCCTACAGACACCTTTTACTTGCCCTTTACTGTTATATAAACTTGCCTCACTTTGAAATGATTGAACCAACTTCCACTGCCAACAAATTCTTCATCACACTCACCTTTATTTGCTGCCTGGGAAGCTTTTAAATCTATCAAAATGCTTCAAGCCTTTTCTTATACTACAGTAAGGTTAAATAAGAACTGTAAGCACCTGTTCTGACTCACCTAAAAATTCCACTGAAAGACTTGATGATATAGTTAAAAACAGATCTTGTTTATAATCTGGGAACTACCTTAACAGCCAGAGTGCTCTTTAGAAGTTAGGATGTGGTGGGGTTTATCTTCTTACTTGAGCTGCATCATCAAGAAAAGGAACTATTGTTAGAAAGAACATCATATCATGTTTGGCAAGTAGAGTCCGTGAAAACGAGGGCACTGATCAATGGTAAATTGACACATTAGCCACAGTAATGGGCTCAAACACACTGCCAATCACAAGGATCGCTCAGGACTGGGCATTGCCTTATTTTGTTACACATAGCATACAAGGAGCCAACTTGATGGCAGCTAGTAACAACAGCAGCATTTCATTCTCAACAGGATGATGGTAAAATTACCTTTAGTGGTTATGAGTAGGACTGCTAACCAAAAGGTCAGAAGTTTAAAACCAGGGACTTCACGGAAGAAAGATGAGACTTTCCACTTCCATAAAGGGGAAGTTCCTGCAGCGTCACCATAAGTCAAAAATGACGCGATGGCAGTGAGAGAAAGGCAATGCTCAAGGTGATCTTGAATATCCTTGGCGTACCATTCCATTATCTTCCAATACATCTTCATTCATGTCATTATTCCTTTTCCCAAAATTTTTCAATGAAACTTCCCAAATATTTACTTTGAAGTATTTATTTACTTAAAACACTATTTCATTGTGCCTTTCATGAGAGTTGACACAGTAAATTGGTTTCCCACTTAACAAATTATTCAGCGACATTGTCCTTTGGTGACTGACTCTTCCATTCAGCATAATGGCCTCTGCATCATTGTTTTATATATCCAGAACTTATCAGTATTCCACTTATGCATGTACCAATTTTTGTTTACCTTTTTGTTCATTCATGTCCCCTTAAGTTGCTGCCATCATTTTGCTATCATTAATTTACTGCAATGAAGATAGATGTGTCTATATCTATCTGTCTCTTTTATTAGCTCTCTTGGCATACAAGGGGGTTATAAAAAGGTTGGGTAATGATGGAATTTAAAGATAATGGAATTGTCCGTGAAATTTTGTAGCCCCTTCAGATACCTAGTATTGGCATTATTGGATCATAAGTTACTTTTAATACTAATATTTTGATGAATTACCATATTGTTTTCTATACCAGTTGTACCATTTACAACCCCACCAGTAAGTAAGGGTGCCAATCTCACCACATCCTTGCCAGCATTTGTTGCTGTTTTGTTTTTGTTTCACCAATGCTGCTGTATCAGGGGTGAGTTGGTATTTCAGTCAATGTAGCTTTAATTTACATATCTCTAATAGCTTAAAATAATGAGCATTTTAAATTGTTTGTTAGCACTTGAAAGAGATGAGGTATGTGTTCATGGCCTTAGTTGATTTCCTAATTCGGCATTTTGTTCGTCACGTGTAATTTTAAAAAATTTTGAGCCTTATTTCTGATTTTATTTTTTTAGGAAAAGAAACCACCTTGACTCTTGACAGTGTGCCTATTGAAAAATATAAATATGTTTAAAATGACTGGCTAATTAAAAAGATGGCTTCCTTTTTTTACCATCTCATACTAAAGACTTCAGAATGCATTATCCCATTTCACAAGCTTTTAATGTGGAAGTAAAACATTGACTGGCTTCTCTAAGGTGTCCTGAGGATTGTTCCCACAATTCTGCCAAGTGGGATCCTGTTGCTAATGTGGATTCCCATATTGCTGTGTAGGAAGCCATCGCGCCAGCAGCTTCTGAGCCGACCATGGAAATAGCAGATCTCACACACACCTACTCTCCACAAAACATCACGGACAGCTCCCCTCCTTTCGTAGTTGTAAAAAGGAGGAGCAGATGACTGGTGTTACTTGAGGGGGTGGAGATAAAAATTCTCCAGCTATTTCTTGCACATCACAGTCAGGGGAATGGTTTCAAGAAGGATTTGAAACAGAAATGGATGACTTTGGATGTAGAGTTTGGTCTCTGCTGTTCTCTCATAAAGGGTGCAGAATGAGAAGGCATTTCATTTCATCTCACCTTTCTGGCAAAGTATTTCAGAAAATGAGGTTTCATAAATTGTTGGAAAACTGTTTTTAGTCATGAGAAACATGTAAAGCAATTTTGTTAACACACTGAGTGATATTTTGATGTCAACAATCTTAAGGATTAAAAAATAAGCATAATAAGCAAGTTAAATCTCTACTTTCTTTTAAATGAGTTGTCATCAAAGTTATATTTAAAGGCCAATACATTTTTAATAGGAACCTTTATATTTTGATAACTGCAAATCTTTCTAAAATAGCTTCTGATAGATTTAACAACATGAGAAGTTTCATATGGGACTCTTTTCTCAGTAAAACCTTTTGATGATTTTGAACATGCTTATTATGCTTAAAATTCAATGCCAGGCTATAGCTCAGTTTTCACCTGTAAAATTTTGCCTTTAACACAATCATGTGCAAGCTAATGAAGGTCTTGTGTTAGCCTCAGAATAAAGGCTAGGAGATGAGCTTGAACTGTGTTAGGTCTGTGGTTAAATCTCCCCCCCAGTAGATTTCAAATGTTCATGGGAAAATGGAAGTAAAAGAGAGCAGAACTGTTCCACAAACGTATTGCAACCCTCATTCACTTTATTGCTAACTGGGAATGATGGTGTGTGTGTGTGTGTGTGTGTGTGTGTGTGTGTGTGTGTGTGTGT
>NW_022111378.1:2891016-2925573 GCF_000313985.2 Echinops telfairi | reverse complement strand
TGATGGTGTGTGTGTGTGTGTGTGTGTGTGTGTGTGTGTTGGATTTCCAGAAAGTATCGGTCTCATGCTATGATTAAACAAGATACATGATTGTCACTTTTTAGAAGAGGAATGTGTTCCAGCAATATAAAATAAATCAAGGCTAATCTTAAGGCAGCCTGACAAACATTTCTGTTTATCAGCTAAAGTAGCCTTACCAGTATCAGCTGCCAACTCAACGCTAACTGATGGAGACCATGTGTGTCACAGTAGTTTTATGTTCCATCCTGATTCTATTGGCTGCCTTTTCAGAAGTAGATTACCAGGCCTTTCTTGCCAAATATCTCTGGGTAGGCCTAAACCTCCAATCGTTCAGTAAGCAATTGAGCACTTTAACCCTTTGTACCACTTTGGAAAAAAGTAGCTTTACCATGTGATAAAAGATTAAAACTTGTTCTAAATGGATTGCTTGGATCATCAGTGGTAGAATGAGATAATTCTAATATATTTTCCATTTAGGGGAGTTTTGGTTATTCAAATATTATACATAAACTGAGACATTTGTATATACAATTCAAAGTATCATGGTTTAATTCATGAAAAGATGCTTGCATGATCCTATATGATGACTATCCTTATAGGCCATCCTCAGACACATTCTGTGACATTGACTCCATGCTCATGAAGAAGCAAAAAACACCATAAATTTATGTTGACATCATAACATATATTTTTATTGACCTTGCCCTTATCAATCTCATACGATAAGTATTGTAAGAACACAATGAAGATAAAATGTTAGCATGGCAAGTATGGCAAGTATTCAATAAAGTTTAGCTCTTGCAGTTAATGATAATGAGCACTAGCATTATCAGTAGTCCTGGGCTTATAAACATATGCTCTTGGAAGAACACTGATATCTATAAGAGCATCTATCCTATGTCAGATGTTTTACTGAAGAGTAACTTGAGTTCTATGACTCAGAAGATGCCTAAAATAGATATGAAGACCAATTGACCTCTATGGCATTTCCTGATGACTTATTTTTGAGCTTCAAATAGCTTAATTGTGTAGGCGGAAAACCTACTGGAACTTTGATTCCTCATACTAAAGTAGGTATTTGTTGGTTTTGCTAAGTTGTATATCACTGAGGGTCACTGTCTAGGCCTTGTGAGAGATGTGGTGGACAAAGGAAGAATTTGCATTTCTTTTGGTTAAAGACCCTGGATCAGGTGTCAGAGCAGCTGGTTTTGTAACCCAGTTTTGCCAGTTATTAGCTGTACATGCTACTTAATTTAATTAGGTAGTAGTTTACTTAGGAAATTTTTAATATCATCCTCATAAGGTACATATGGAAAGAACTCAGTGAAAATGAAATTTTAAACATAGTGTTCAATCATTTTTAGCTATTTAATTATAATAGATTCATATTATCATTGTCATTCCAGTCTATTTTTAAATCAGGAGACCACTGGAACTTTCTTTACAATGCTTTCTGCTCCTTTGGAAAACTATCACCTACATTTCTTCCCTTTACAGTAGAAAGCAGTTTGAAAAATATTACAGCAAATATCTAAATCACCTAGGCTTCAGCTATATATTTTCCAAGATGAAGATTTAATTGGGTAAAGCCCAGTGAAATGCACACACAAGAATTGACCATCCAATATAATGACCAAAGTATTTCCCTCAGTGCTTGATATTGGTTTTTTGGTGTTTTGTTTATCCAATAGGCTCTGGGTTCTCTAGAACAATTCTGGCAAAGTACTGTATTCATGACTGTATTCATGTATTCTTTTGCTACAAAAGAAGCTGTATATAAATCCTATAACAAGAAATGACAAAGTTATTGTTTATTCTTTGACATATATAGTTTTATAACCCAATAGGAAGATGAGTTTTGGGAGAACATAATGTTTTCATAAAACTCATCATCATGATTTCAATCAATGAAATGCCTATCTCTACAAAAATGAATAGATTAAATATGAAGTTGTTGTTAACCAACTGATAGCTGAAAATGAAAACAAGAATACTAGCCAATCTGTATTCTCTGTGTGGCACCAAATCTCTGGGTCACAAAAAGGTGAAATCAATCAGCATAATTTTATTTGTTTCACATTTTAATACCATGTCTCAACTAATTGCATATCAATATTCATAGCTAGCAAGTATAAAACATATACATACTAGAAGAAAGAAACGTCATTTTATTTGAAAAACCCTGCACGAAAGTATCAAAAAAGAAAAGGGAGGTATAAAGAGAAATGAAAGTAATGAATAATGACCAGTTAAGTTATTATTTGATTGTGAATTATTAGTATCCACATTTTAAATATAAAGATTGTTCTCACTAAGTCAGTTATCTTAGGTCACTCGGGCACTTAAAAAAAAAACTTACAGAGCACAGGGTTACTATTTAGGTTCCAGATTGCACTCTAGTTCAAATCCTTTCTAGATCTAACTAAGTTTCAATTTCCTCATCAATAAAATTAGGTCAGTAATAGAATAATTGCCTGTATCCAAAATATATTGTGTGTGCAATTGATGTATGTATGGATTGTGATAAGAGTTGTATGAGCCCCTAGGGTTTTTTTCTATACCAAGCTCAAATAGCATGTGCTCAGGATGAGGCAATTAGTTTTCAACTTAACTGGAAACATTTTTTCCCCGCTGGCTCTCATTGTTCTTGGCCTTGCAGACATGAAGCTAGTCACATGAAGCATGTATTAAAAGTATAGTTTCCACTCTTCCTTTATTTAGACACAAGTGTCTGCTTAATTTTATTTTAGTGTTTTTGTGGTTATTTTATTTTTTACTACTTCCCTGCCCTTCTCTAATATTACTTCTTTCAATTTGGGCAGTCTTCCCCTTTTCTAGTGATGTAACATTCTGTTGATGTAGAATTTCTGAATCTAGGTACTGTTAATATTGAAATCAGATAGTTCTTCAATGTAGGGGCTTTATAGGGTGTGTAGGATAGGTTTTCTACCCACTAGGTGCCATCAGCACCCAAACCCGATTATAGCAACCAACAATATTTCCAGAAATTGTTCTATATTCCTACAGGTAGAGGTTAAAACCCTCAGTGAGAATCTCTGCTCAGATTTATAGATTAATATATAAAATTTGGAGTTAGAAGTTTCTCTTCACTCAGCCCTATCAACCTGTTTCTGACAATAGTATGCAATTGATAATAATTTAAAAACAACAAATACTAAGAACTATAAAATAACTTAAAATTTTTTAATAAATCCTTTTATTGGGGGCTCTTACAGCTCTTATAACAATCCATACATCAATTGTATCAAGCACATTTGCACATACATTGTCATCATCATTTTCAAAACGTTTTCTTTCTACTTGAGCCCTTGGTATCAACTCCTCATTTTTTTCCCTACCTCCCACATGAACCCTTAAGACCATAGATTCTATATCTTGTAATAGCCAGGCACCATCAGTTTTCTTCACCACATTGGCTTAACCACCCATGTTGTCTTCAGCGATTGTGTTGGGAAGGTGAACATCACAGAATGCTAGGTTATTAGAACAAAGTGTTCTTACATTGAGGGTTGACTTGTAGAGGCCCAATGTCCATCTACTACCTTAATACTTAACCTATATGTATACTGACCTATATCCCTATCATTATATATTAATATATGTACATATGTACATGCCTATAGTTATACCTCTATAAATTTATTTTGCCTCCTAGTCCTTTCCTCTATTTCCTTTTACTTTCCTCCTGTCCCACTATTATGTTTGACCTTGATTCAGCTCTCTGTACTTCCTCTTGGCTACATTAGACTGGCTCGAACCCCACCAGGCATCCTATGACCTTCTTGTCATTTATTTTAGATCTCTTGGTTCTCCGTTGTCTCTGGGTTGGTTGGCTCCCCACTCCTTTTCTCTTCAATCATTAACTTTCTCACCTGAAATATTGTAATAAGTTACCTAGTCATACAGCTGTTTTAATTCTTTCTTTATATATGTGTTCTTTCATCTGGTCTTCAGTCACTAGGTTCAATGGTCAACTCAATTCTTGAGTTAGCCTGTAAAATTCATGTTGGCCCTACTTACAGCCATATTTTGGTTCTTATGGATTTGTTATAATTTTCTTCAAGTTCAACATAAACTTGCTTATATCAATTGATTCCTTTTTCTTCAGTAGGCCCTAGGCCTTATTTTAACTGATGATATCGAACTTCTCCATTTCCTCTTTCCACATATATATAGTTGGTTTGAATTCTGTTTATTCTTCATGGCAAGGTACATGCAAAATTGCAGTTTATGTTATTGAAAAGGGAATTCATGATAAATAATAAGTCATTGGTCTCGCAAAATCCTATGATACAATCTTCGGCACCATTTCTGTCTCCAAAGTCATATTTCCAACCACCAATCCTTCTTCTTTGTTTCCAACATTTGTATTCTAATCACAAGGACATCATGCATGAAGAAATGAATAGATCATTTAAAAATAGAATACCACAGGATATAAAGAAAAAATCAAAGTGTCACAAGGGATTCTGAATTTTGTTCTTAAAATAGAGTAATTAAAGCAAATGGGGAAAAAATGATGAAGTTAAAGAATTGAGCAGGAGATTTTAAAGGGCAGCTCAAGAATCCAATAAAATATTTTCATGAAAAGTATGAAGACCTGTTATAAAACCAAAAGAAAAGAAAATACTCAATTTCTCAAGAATAAAGACATTTTTAAAAAATGAAATAAAAGAAAAAACCTACACTCATATTGCACTATTAAAGTATTTTATGAGCAAATGTTGAACAATTTAGGAAGTATCAACAGAAAGATGAAGGAACACACAGAGTCAAACTATCAAAACAGATTAGTTAACCTTCCACCACTTCTCGAAGTAGGATCTGATCAAGAACCTATGAAATTGAATAGGCTGGATTTGGTGAATAGCTCCTAGTTAGCCAGAAACTGGACGAGGCTTTATTTTCTCAACCAATAGATCCTCCTTGTCCACTAACTTATTCCCCCAAAGAGAGCTTAAACTGTCTTGTTATAATGTAAACAACATTATTCTTCTCGATTTCTTTTAACATTGCACAAGTTGCTTTAAAAATTGTAATTAAAAATCAAAATCCTTACCTTGTCCTAAAAACTTTCTAGGATTTGCCACCCACCTGTGACTTCATTGCCACCCTGGTTTTTGTTGTTGTTTTTCCCTGCAGCCACATTAGCTTCTTGTTAGGTACCAACAAATTAGTCTCTACTCATAGCGACCCCATATACAGTAGAACAAAACGTCGCCAAGTTCCCCCATCATCTTCACAGTTGCTAATATATTTTTTTGGTTAATATATCTTTGCCCAGTGTTGTGACCACTGTGTCAATCTATCTCATTGAGGATCATCCTCTTTTCCATTGACCTTCAACCCAGCATAAAGTTCATCCTCAATTGACTGGTCCCTCACTTCAGATTACTCATATGTCATGCCTCTGGGTCTTTGTAATGGTATTTTCCCTCAAGTATCACCTGATAACTCTCTCACCTCACACACATCTAGGCTAAAATGTCACCTCCTCCCAGAAGCTTCCCCTTAGTCCCCTATCTGAAATATCACTGCTCCATTACCTTCTCTAGTCTCAGTGTATTAATTCCCTAGGGCTATCATAAGAAATTAAGGGGTCCTGGTGGCACTGTAAGATTAAACATTAGATTATCACAAAATCAGCTGTCCCAACCCACCAGCTGCTTCTCCAGAGGTTCTTGAGGTTCACTGCTCCTGTACAGATTCCCATATAAATTTCTATATAAATTCACTATGAGTAGGAATTGACTGGAAAGCCGTGGTTTTGTTTTGACCATAAAAAAATTGTTTCAAACTGGTGGTTTATAAAAACAGGAATTTTCAATTGACATTATATTTCCTGGAGGTGAGGAATCTGAAATCTGAGTTTATTTCTGAAGATCTAGGGCGACATCTTTTCTTATCTCACCCAGCATTTGCTAATCCTAGAAATTCCTTGGCTTGTAACTCTAACCTCTGCTTCCCAAAATAACATGACAGCCTTCACTCTTCTTGTTTATTATAATTACACCACTCATATTTGATTAAAGCCCACAATACAGTGGTATGGCCTCATTTAACTTAGATAATAATATCTCTAATTACTCTATTTCAAAATAAGGTCACATTTATGGGCACTGGGGGTTAGGACTTCTTTTTTAGGAGAACACAATTCAATCCGAACAAGCTTCATTATTGTTTCCTTATGGCCTGATTGTATGCTCATTTCTTTGCCGCAGTTCTCTTTCACTAGGGGGGAAACAAAAGTAGGGAAATTAAAATTGAAATGGACTTGGAGGGTTTTTTGGGTTTTTTTCTGAGTCTCGTGTTATTTTTTTTTCCTCTTTGAAAAGAGCATTGAATCAAAAGTATTTTGAGTTTTTACTTCATTTTGGTTTGGGGGTTTGTTTTTTTAACATGTCGGTATTTTACATTGCTAGATGTACAAACTTTATATAGAAGCACAACCCTATGATTTTTAAATAAGCAGGGAAATGATTTAATGAACCAAGGGTGGTTTTGCTTCAGTCATTGCCTTTCCAAAAAATGGTTTTCCTGCCTGTGAAAGTGCACTATGGAAGACGAGGAGCATCAAGAACATGGTTTGATATTTAATGCAAAGGTTGGTGCACAGTGCTAACAGATCCCGTTTTTATAAGTCGTGTGTAAGATGTGGTTGACTTGGGTCCCATACTCTGAATTACTTCATCCATCAGTTTTTTCACTTCTTTGTGTCTTGTAACTGTTCGGCTCAGACAGTCCTGCAGTTTCGTGCCAGTCAGTCCACTCCCACTCATCAAATATGGCAAAGGAGGTTGCAACTGGCTAATGTCTAATATTTAAATGGCTCCTCTTCTTTAAATTAACTTTGGCTAAAGCAGTTTCTTCACTTATGGTGACTTCAGGCAGCTGTACACTTTTTAAAGCAACTAACAAAGCAAACATGCAGGCATCCAAAATGTTCCCATCATAGTCCAGACAAAGGAGATCGCAGTATAGAACCCAAGCCAGCTTTTCTTGAGAAATACTTAAGTCCTCTTTCTAAATTATCTGTGAATTTTCAATGACATCTGCAATGAACTGGCTAGCCACTTGGGTCTCTTCCCCAGGAGGTCCAGACCGAAACCTCGGTGAGCCCAGGGGTGGCAGACCCACGTTAGGAACTACATATCCCTTATCAGGGGCATCTGTTGGTGGTGCTACAAATTCTGCTTTAATTCCACAAATGACTGTAGCATTTCCTAGCTTCACCAAAGCCGAACCATCTGCAGTACTAATTGACCTTATGTTGACAGTGGTGGTCCTAAATTCACCAAGTTCTCTTCCATCAGGATGGCAGTTCTCCTTCAGAAACCTCCTGTAACACTCCAGAGGCTCCACGGTTTTGAACCCGGCCGCCATCTTCCCGGTTCATCTTTAACATAAAAAGAAAGAACATTAGTAACAACACTGCAGGGATTTGACTGTTCAGAGCTAAATGTCTGTGCCATAGATCCCCAAACTTATTTAGCCTACTGCCTTTTCAGGAAAAAATATATAAGAGGATATATATGTATTCTGTGTCCCCCATGGTAATTAAAAACGTTTGGACTATGTTCCATAATCCAGGATAAAGTCTAGGTATTTTCTTTTGCAGCCCTCTTGGAACGTTCCAGCACCTTCCCTGGGTCTAATAACCTACTTTGGAAAACATTGTCTATGTAAAGGAGAATGCCAGCTATCTAGTAGAAAGGGCTTCATTTTTTAAAATAAACAAATATAAAGGATTTTACATAATTTTGAATCTTTTCTCTTATTGTCTTTATTGTTAAGCACCTTTAGGTTCTGAGTCCTAGATTTTATGTTTCATGTGCTATTAATTTTTGTGTCTTATGTCTTAACAGTGTCAAGTGAGTGTTTAATATAATTAAATCCACAGGGCATACATTAAAGTTATTACCTTTCTTTCAGTAAATAGGTACATCCTTTAGTTTTTATCAATAAAAATCTATTTCTTTTTTATACTTTCTGAGTCACAGTCAATTAATATAGGCCTTCTAGCCAGAGTCCCTTACATGATATATGATAATTCTGAATTTCATAAGCTTGTGGCTACAGTCCCATTTTTAAGGGCAATCTCTACTAATGAAGAAAAATAGGCTAGGTCTAAAGCTTGACCTTAGTAGAGGGTGTGAATTACTTCCTTGATTACATCTTGAAGAACTTACTTTGCTTCCTTGATCACATCTTTAAGATCCTACTTAGCACTAGGCATGAACCCAGACACACTCTTCATTTTCCTTGGATATATAACGGTGCTGCTATTCCACATGTTCATCACTTCACCTGAGAAACCGGACATTTATTTGTTAGCAGAGCCTTTGTGGAAGCAAAGGACCTGCTGTGACTTTGGGGCATTTTTGGCTTCTGTTTTTGGACCCAGCATTTGATTCACCCCAGCCTGACGTTCAGATTTTGAACTGAACAGGACCAATTACTACATGAGATAATTCCACAAAGATTTTTGCATTTCTGTGGGACGTTGCAGCGATTACAGAACCAAGGGATGTGAGAGAAGGTATTCAAAGGAGGAATAGGGGTGTAAACGGAACTGAATAGCATCTTGGAAGAGTTGGACTTATGGGACATCATTAATCTCCAACTCCTTGAAACTAGTCTGGTATTAATCATTCTAAAAGATTATTACCACACTTTTGGGCTATAAAATAAATCAAAGTAACAAGAAAAAAAATGTAAATAAAGCTCATGAAAAGTGAAAATCCCCTAAAGTCTTACTTGTAAGCATTAATGAACAGGCTGATATATGCCATTAAATTTGTCATATAGGAAAACTGCATGAGGGGCTTCCAAAAATCATAGGGGAATGGGGGGAACAACCATAAAAAAAAGGGTGTTTTTTTTCATGAACTTTTTTTAAGCCCCTTGTGCCTTCTATATTTTAATAAGATGACATCATATTCTCTGTAATACTTTATGACTGCCTTTCTCTTAGTTAACACTCGATCTTGGTTATGCTTCCATGCCAAGAATGTATAATTTGAAATTCTTGCTTTAAAAAATAAGTGACGAAGTATAGAAAGACTATAATTTGGATCTTTTAAATTAATTATTATATAAATGACAAGCACAGGATTTTTAGTGAGTCAAAGAGAATGACATTTGAGAGCTGAATGGGAATATGTTGAAGCCTGCAAGGAGCTGAGAGGAAAATGTCATCCATAGGTTAATAGACCACCTCAAAGATGCAGATTAACTGCGTGAATTCCATAGGAGAAAGAATGAGATCAAGTACTATAATAAAAATAAAAAAGAAGTAGAAATATTACAACTGAGCAGTCAAATGGCTATGCTTTTTGGCAATCATTGGGAAAGGTTTGGAAATGAGAAAGCAAGAACAGTTAATGGCTGCCATATAAAGTGGAAATAAACGAGTTTAAATCTCTCAAGTTATAGCATGATGACTTCTTTAACAATCTGAGAAACGTTTAAAGGAGCATTTAGCCAAAGACATATTCTTTATGTACAAAATTAAGGTTAGAAAACGTATTTTCTGGTTTATGTGAAGTTACACATTTCAAATGCAATGTTATTGCATTTTATAACCTAAATTATTATTGCTATTATCATCCTTTTCCAGAGTCCTTAAATTTTTGTTAGAGATGCCAAACATATTTTTGCATGAGAGAAGTGATGCATTAAAGAAAAGTCACAGAAGATTTTTTTTTCTATTTTTAATATAGGATTATTTGCATGGATTCATATTTAGTTTTCATGGGGGTAGATGGCAGTTTGTCACAATCAGTGCTCTAGTTGTCCATTTTCTTAAAACTTTTTTTATTCTTTCTCCTCTTGTGTAAAATTTCTACTTTAATTCCATTGTCTGTCTGTTAAGTTGTGATGCTGAGTGATTTCTAGTGCAATATTTTGAGCCAAAGCTATTGCCTATATTGCACTGCCTAAGGTAATGTGTAGAGTCATTGCTTGAGCCCCCACTACTTCTCTTTATTTATTCTTCCCTGGGCTGTGGGACCCGCATTGAAACCTGACTCCATTTAAATGAAGGCATACTTGATATGTGTGCCATGCTACATCACCTTCCTCACCTTTCTCAGTACAGACTTACCAAAAGTGTCTTTATGTTTTCTGACATAGCATCTTTTATTACAAAACTATTAATTTCCCTAAGTTCAGTCCCCTCTTTTATGAAAATGAAATATGTTCTCAATGTGCAACCTAAAGGGGCTTGGAGACAATTTAAGGGCAAACTATATTATTTGGTGATCTGGCAGCTTAGTGGGTGATGAAGAGATAAGCTGCTAACTGTAAGGTCAGCAGTTAGAAATCACCAGCTGCTCAAAGGCAGAATGATGAGGCTTTCTGTTCCAGCAAAGACCTGCAGCTTCGGAAACCCAAAGAGGCCGTTCCATAACAGTAAGGGTTTTTTTTCCCTTTTGTTTTGTTCTTAATGTCCAAATATCTCTATGATAATCAAGGTTGTTTGAGGTTATCTCTGGAAATTCAGTATCCTAATTCATATAGAATCTGATTTTCAGTTGGGTCTCATCTGTGGTCAGATAAGACTATTTCTATTGGACTTTGTCTAGATGACACTACAAGTTGTCCACTCTAAATATACTCTTTATTAAATTCTTTGGACAACAATAGGTAGTATTATCTGTATTCAGAGGGAAGGACACAATGGTTCCATGAGATGAAGCAATGTGCCCCAAAGCACAAAGGAATGAATGACTCAGGCTTGAACTAAGTCTGCCAGTTTAACTCATCTAGTCTATTTATCACTATCTTTTGTTGTTTCTTACTAAGTTAACTAATCCTGGTGACTAATCAATCAACAATTGTACCTGCTCCAAAACTATTTATGAAAGTGTTCCAGGGCATAAAAGAGACCCCAAATATCAAATATAATTTAAGGAGAACATTTACTAGGTTTTAAGCAGTACTAAGACAAAGACATATCCCAAATGAGGGGGACCATTAGCATGAGGTCATAATGGCATCAAGGGTGTACTGAGATCTATGGATTTGGAAGGGAAAGGAAACTGTCCAATACGCATGCCTGGTAGCAGATCAACACATCACAGTCACTTGTAGGATTACAGAAGTGGGGAAAGGTCCCTAACTGGGACACACATATTATGTTGGTCAGAAATGCTTACAAGGTTCAGGGCCTTCTAACCAACACAGGGTTGGACTTTTGGCTATGCAACCCCAGTATGGCAGTCTCCATCAAGGACACAGCCAGGCAAGCCCCTAATGAGTTTCCCCCTCCCTGGGCTAGTCAGCGGTATGGTGGAAGTACTGTAATCTACTTTCCAGTGCATTCTCCTAGAAGACAATGCTGTTCACAGACCTGGTTAATAGCCAGAAGGAATTCAGTGGAGCTGAATCCACACAGGCGTTCTGCAGAAAGGAATAGGGGTTGTCCCTCATATCTATAGCCTTCTGCACACTGCATCCTCAGAAGTTAAACTTGGATAAAGAGGAGAATGAAACACTGCTGTGCATCCCAAGGGTAATAGAGATAGGCCTTTCTTGGATGATGATCTCAAGTTCCCGAGGATTACTTTCTCCAAAGTAAGAATTATCCTAGTGTTTTGTGTTCCAGGCACTACGTTTAATAGACATAGATTAAACTGAATGTATATTTGTTGAGTGAATGATTCATACATATATATGTACATAAATATGTATGAATGCATAGACATACACATTTATGAATCCATTCAATCAACAAATATACATTGAGTTCTTGTAAAGTAAAAGTATAAAGTATGGTCAATAAGAAGGAAAGCTGCTCTTGCTGGTCGCTCTCTCCCTGGCCTCTCTTGCTGGTCTCTCCCCTCTTCCCCCTCTCTCCCATCCTCTCTCCCTTGTCCCCTTTCCCTCCCCCCTCTCTCCACATTGATCACCAAGTGGGGCTGAGGTACCACGTATTGTGTCTGACTCCAATGTTTGACTTCTCTCTTCTGTCGCTCATGCTCTCGGTGACTTTAATATAATACTTATATATCTCAAAAAAATAAAAATAAAAAGGAAAGCTGCGAGTTCCAGGAAGACGGCACCTATGTAGAATTACCCACCAGATGCTCCCATTGTTAGATTGGAAAATTAAGAGGTGAGGCCAATATTGGGAAACCAGGTGCTACAAATAGAATCTCAGTGTCTTAGGGTTGTTTTTGGGTTTTTTATTAAATCATTTTTTGTTGGGCTCTTACAGCTCTTATCACAATCCATACATCCATCCACTGTGTCAAGCACATTTGTACATATGTTGTCATCATCATTCTCAGAGCATTTCTTTCTCCTTGAGCCCTTGATATCAGCTCCTCATTTTTTTCCTCCATCCCCCACCCTCCCTCCATCATGAACCCTTGGTAAATTATAAATTATTATTTTAATATCTGAAATTGTCTGCTGTCTCCATTCACCCATTTTTCTGTTGTTGATCCCTCTGGTGGGGGAGGGTATATGTCAATCACTGTGATCAGTTACCCATTTCTCCCCCAACCATCCCCTTACCTTCCTGGTATTTCCACTCTTATTATTGGTCCTGAGAGGTTTAATCTGTCCTGGATTCCCTGTGTTTCCAGTTCTTATCTGTACCAGTGTATGTGCTCTGTTCTAGCCAATTTGTAAGTTTAAATTGGGGTCATGATAGTGGGGTGGGGGTGGGACAGAAGCATTAATGAACTAGAGGAAAGTTGTATATTTCATTGGTGCTATGATGTGCCCTGACTGGCTCATTTCTTCCTTGTGACCCTTCTGTAAGAGGATATCCAATTGTCTACAGATGGGCTTTGGGTCTGCACTCCCCACTCTCCCTCATTCACAGTGATATGAGTTTTTGTTCTGAGTCTTTGATACCTGATACCTGATCCCATCAGCACCTCATGATCACACAGGCTGGTGTGCTTCTTCCCTGTGGGCTTTGTTGCTTCTCAGCTAGATGGCTGCTTGTTTATCTTCAAGCCTTTAAGACCCAAGATGCTATATTTTTTTATAGCCAGGCATCATCAGCTTTCTTCACCACATTTGCTTACGCACCCATTTTGTACTCAGCGATCGTGTAGGGAAGGTGAGTGTCACAGAATCCCAGGTTATTAGAACAAAGAGTTCTTGCATTCAGGGAGTACTTGGGTCAAGGCCCAATGTCCATCTGCTACCTTAATACTTAACATAAACATATGTACATAGACCTAGTTCCCTATCATTACATATAAATATATCTACATATGTACATGCCCAGATTTAGAACTATTTTGAGGTAGTTAAGGCTTATTGTGCCAACCTAGATAATAAACACATGTGGGACTAATTGAAGGGCAGAGAGATAAATGGCTCAGTGAGCCTTGCTTTTCTAGTTCTCGGGTCTCTTGCTTTCTGATGGTCAGACCAGGGAGCAGCTGCCTTAGCCAGTTCCCTGCTTCAGCTGGCAAGGCTCACTTCCTGTGAGATATTTCTGAGGAGAAGTCACGTGGACCCACCCTGATGCAGCCCTAGGTGCTGGAGCAGCCGTGTGGAGACCCCTGCCAGTGCTGAGATGCTTACACACTCACTGATTCAGTTTTCCTCCTGCAGTCGGCGTCATTGTCTGTGTTTTGTGAAATTGAGGAGGACTTTGTAGATTGGTGTCAGACATATGGGCTAATGTTGGACTTATGGGCTTGGACAGTACTGAGTTGGGATGCTTGCTTAATGTATACTTACCCTTTATGTAAAACTATCTCTTATACATATGAGTTTGTGGATTTGTTTCCATAGTTTACCCAGACTAACACATCTATAAATGTCCTTTGCCTCCTAGTATTTTCCTCTATTCCCTTTTACTTTCTTCTTGCCCCACTATCATGCTCGGCTTTCATTTGGGTTTCAGTTATTCCTTGCCCTGATTAAGCCCCACTAGGCATCCTACAATCTTCTTTCCATCGATTATAGCTCACTTGTCTCTGGGTTAGTTGACACCCCCTTCCTTTCTTCCACTTCCTCCTGTCCCATGTCCCCCGCAGAATAGTCAGTCCCATTGTTTTCTCCTCCGAATTGTTTATCCAACCTATCTTATCTAGATAGACATGCAGAAACAACAATAAGGGCAAAAACAAGGCAAAGACAAACAAAACAACAAAAGAAGCCAAAACAAACAAACTAAAAACAACAAAATAAAAATAGCAAAAAGGAAGCCAATGACAGAAAAGGAAAAGCCTATAAATATTTCCAGGTCTGTTTTTTGATCTTTAGAAATGTTTTCCAGTTGAGTCTAATGGGGTGCACACTGTGTCCCCAAAGTCTATTTTTGGTATTCCCCAGGGACTTCATTGCTTTGCTCCCCTTGCTCCTCTGTGGCATATCCTTAATGTTTCCCTTCAGTGTGATGGGGTCAAATCACGCACAATTCCCACACTGTTGTCCCCCATAATGCTTTGGTTCAGTGAGGGACGTCGTATCTTGTGGTGGAGCTGGCCCTATGATCCTCTTTGTGCATTGCCTGCTATGAGCAGAAATATCGTCCTCGGGGCTTGGTAGCCAAGATGTGTTCCACTCACTCTCTTTTCCTCTTCATTTGCTCTTGTGTGCTCCAATCAGATGTGCCCCTCACCCCAAACTGTAGCTTCAGTGCTGTCCTTTGAAGTGCATTCTTCTGGGGTTGGGGGTGGGTTCCACAAAGATGGGATTAGGGCGGGCCCTGCAGACCTCTCTATTGGTTCCCTGCTGCATGCAGGTATGTTGCATTTACATCTTGGTGCACCAGGTTGAAGCCTGATCTCTCCCTTCATCTCCTGTGGAGATATAAGCAATACCCTCCCCTTGGGTGGGTTAGTGCCCTGCTGCCCTCTCCCTTACAAATGTCTTTTTTCCCCCCCTATTTCTTTCCCCCTCCTATTTAGTTGACTGCCATATGTATCTCTGGATTGGGCTTGGCCCCTGCCATAGTACCTGGACCTCACCCCAGGAATGTATGCATGTAGTAGCTTTCCCCCTAGGCCCTATTTTTTAACCTCACCTCAGTGGGCTTATGTTGCATTTATCCTTTTGTGCTTTGCTTACTTCACTTAGCATAGTTTCCTCCAGTTCTTCCCATGTGTTGATATACTTCATGCATTCATCACTGCTTTTTAGAGATGGGTAGTATTCCATTGTATGTATGTACCACAATTTTGTTATCCACTCATCCATTGATAGAAATGTGGGTTCTTTCCAGCTCCTTGCAATTGTGAACTGTGCTGCAATGAACATTGGAGCACAGATGTCTGGCTGTGGTTTGTTTCTTGCCTCTTCTGGCTATATGCCCAGGAGGGGGATTGCTGGGTCATATGGTAGCTCAATTTCCATGTTTTAGATATCGTCAAATCGATTTCCATAGTGGCTGTACATACCTACAGGTCCACCAGCAGTGGATGAGAGTTCCTACCTAACCACAGCCCTTCCAACATGTGTTATTTTCTGATATTTTGAATTGGACTTCTTTGAGGGTATTAGGTGGTATCTCATAGTTGTTTTAATTTTCATTTCTCTTATGACTAATGATCAGGAACATTTCTTCATATGTTTTATTGGCCATTCAGATTTCTGCCCTTGTGAAACTTTTGTTCAGGTCCTTTGCCCACCTTCTTAGTAAGCAATTAGATTTGTTTCTTATTGTAAGCTAGCATCATATTGTAGATTTTAGTAATAAGGCCTTTGATTGATGAGTTATTGCTAAAGATGTTTTCCCAGTCTGTGGACTCTCTTATTATTCTCTTGGTGAATTCTTTCAATGTACAGAGGTGTTTTATCTTCAGTATATCCCACGTGGCAATTTTTGACTCCTCTGTATTTAGGACCTTCCCTATTTCTGATAGCCTACGTATTCCCTGTGTCAAGGTTCTCAGGTTTATCCCAAATCCCTCATTGATGGCCCTAATAGTTTAGGGTTTTACCTCAAGGTCTGTGATATACCTTGAGTGTATTCTTGTGCATCAAGTGAGTTAAGGGGTCTTGTTTCATTTTTCTGCAGGTAAATATCCATTTTTTCCTGCACCGCTTATTGACGGGGGCATCTATTTCCCATTTCATATTTTGGGGGACCTTATCAAAGATCAGTTGTCTGTATACTGATGTTTTTATTTCTGGGTTTCTAGTTCTTTTCCATTGGTCCATTGGTATAACTGTCATTATGCCAGTATCATACTGTTTTGACCACTGTGGCTGTATAATAGGTGCTAAAGTCAGGTAAAGTGAGTCCTCCCACTTTGTCCTTCTTGAGGAGTTCTCTGCTAATTCTGGGATTATTCCCTCTCCATATGAAGTTGGTAATCAGGTTTTCCAATTATTTGAAGAAGGATGATGATATTCATATCGGGATAGCATTAAATTCGTATAGTGCCTTGGGTAGAACTGACATCTTTACTATACTTTACTTTTCTGATCCATGAGCATGGGATATCCTTCCATTTGTTGAAGTCACTCTTGTTTCTTGTAATAGTGTTCAGTAGTGTTCCTTGTACAAATCTTTTGTTTTTTTAGTGGGGTATATCCCTAGATATTTCACTTTATGCTTGGCTATTGTGAAGGGTACTACCTTTTTGATCGCCCCTTCCATGATCTTGTCTGATGTGTATAGCAGCCCGATAGACTTCTGTTTGGTGATCGTGTATCCTGCCTCTCAGCCTTGTTCCTCTAGTGCTTCCAACACTCCACTTATGGAGTTTTGGGGATTTTCAATTTATAAAATAATATCTGCAAATAACGATAGTTTCACCTCTTCCTTCGCCAGATGAATACCTTTGATGTCTTTGTTTTGCTTTATGTTGTAATCTAGGACCTCCAGTACTATGTTAAATGGGAGTGAGAATAGAGTGAGAGGGCATCCTTGTTTGGTCTCTTTTTCCTGTTGGATTGTTTTCATCTTTTCTCCATTGACTACCACGTTGGCTGTTGGTCTTTCACATATAGTTTGTATAATAGTGAGGATTTCCCCTTCCATTCCTATCTTCTTGAGTGTCTTAAACAGGAATGGGTGTTGTATGGTGTCCAATACTTTTTCTGCATCTATCAATATTATCATGTGTTTCTTATAACTTTTCATGTCACTCTGGCAAATAATACGAATGGTCTTTGGTATGTTGAACCATCCCTGCATCCCTGGTATGGATTCCACTTGGTCATAGTGAATTTTTTGTTTTATATACTTTTGTATTCTATTAGCCAGTATTTTGTTAATGATTTTTGCATAGGTGTTCATTAGGCATATTAATCTGTAGTTCTCAATTCTTGTGGGATCCTTGCCCACTTTAGGTATCAGAGTTATACTAGCTTCATAGAAAGAGTTTGGGAGTTTTCCATCTTTTCTGTTCTGGAAGAGTTTGTGCAGTATGGTGTCAGTTCGTCCCTGAATGCTTGGTAGAAATATCCTATGTAGCCATCTGACCTGGGGGATTTTTTTTGGTAATCCCTTGATAACCTTGTCTATTTCTTCTATTGCCATGGTTCTGTTGAGATTTTTGAGATCCATCTTAGATAGTCTAGGGAGGTATTGTTTTTCCAAGTATTTGTCTATGCCTTCCAAGTTGTTGAATTCATTAGATTACAGGCCTTCATAGCACTGTGTAATTAACCATTTGATTTCATTAGGGTTCATTGTAATGCACCCTCTTTTATCCCTCTTCCTTACTATAGAAATGTGCATCTTCCTTACTTTGGTTAGGTTTGTCAGCAGTGTGTCAATTCTGTTCATTCTTTCAAAGAACCAACTTTTAGCTGCATTGATTTTTCCCCATAGTTTCCTTGTTTTGCCTCTCCTGTATCTCAGCCCTGCTATTTATTTTTGCTTTCCTTTTGCTATTAGTAGAATATTTCGTGTTGACTCTGCTCTAATTGGTGTAAGTTTTGTGCCAGCATATTAACCATCAAAATCTCTTCCTTTTCCAAGTGTGCATATATTACTATCAAACTTCCTCTGTTAAATGCCTTTCCTGTGTCCCAAAGGTTTTGGTACATCTTGTTTCCATTCTCCTTGGTTTCTAGAAACTTTCTAATTTTATCTCTGATCTGAGCAGATACCCACTCCTTTTGCAGTAGAGAATTATTCATCCTCCAATTGTTTGCCTTTGTCTCCTTTTGCAGTAGAGAATTATTCATCCTCCAATTGTTTGCCTTTGTTTTCTTAATCATCCTTTTGTTGATTTTGAGCTTCGTGGTATAGTGGTCGGAGAGAAAATTCTCTATGATCTCTATGTGTTTGAATTTACACAGGTTTCACTAGTGTCCCAGCATGTGGTCTATCTTCTAGTATGTGCCATGTAGACTTGAAAATAATGTGATATATTTTTTTTTGCATTGAAAATATCTATCAGGTCTAGTCGTCCAATTGTACTGCTTAGATCTGTAGCCTCCTGGTTAAGTTTCTTTTCCTATGATCTGTTTTGGAGAGTGATGTATTAAAGTCACCCACTCTAGTTGCTGAGCATGTGATTTCTTTTTTCATCTTTTGGAGCATTTGATTTATGAATTTCACAGGTCATTTGTTTGGCATGTATATATTTGTTATGCTCACTGGTTCTTGTTCTACTGTTCCCTTGAGCATGATATAATGCCCCTCCTGGTCTTATGTTTTGACTTACACCTGAGGTCAATTTTTTTCCGAGATTAGGATTGAAACCGCTGTTTTTTTTGGAATTGCCATTTGCTTGGTATGTTTTTCTTCAGCCTTTAAACCTCATCCTGTTTTTGTCTATAATCTTGAGATGTGTCCCCTGTAAGCAGCAGATCAATGGTGATGTTTTCTAGGCCAGTCTCTTAGCTGCTGCCTTTTAATGCCGGAGTTCAATTTATTGATATTCAGTGCTGTTACATACATCTGTGGACACTGTGATATCATCTTGTATGTTTTGTGTTGGGTGTTTTCCTACCTCCCTTTTTATCACTGTGTGTTGGACATGTGTGTGTGTGTGGTGGGGGCAGATCATTCTTGCCTTCTTCCCACCATTGAGCTAATGGATTCTGGGGGGGCTGTTTTCTCTTTGTTTCCTTCTGTGTGGAATTGTTCTATGAGACTGTCTCTTATTTGTGCTCAGTGAGTGTTCTGCCCATATTGGGTCAACAAGGATATTTTGTAGGGCTGGATTTCCTTTTATGTATTATTTGAGTTTGTCCTTGTATGGGAACACTCTTACTGCTCTATCTATCTTAATAGATATTTCGGCTGGATATAGTATTCTTGGGTTTGTATTATTTTCCTTCAATTTTTGGAGTATGTTATGCCACCCCCTCTTCTTCATCCCTTGTAGGTCTGAACATATTCTTTTTGGGGTACCTTTATAAGTTACTGCTTCCTTTTCCCTAGCTGCTCTTATGCTTTTTCCTTTTCCTCAAAGCTGGATAATTTATTATCTGTTTTCATGACTTCTTCTTGGGATTCAGTGTAGATGGTGTTCTTTCAACCTTCTGAATGATTGCCTGATTTTCATTTATTAAGCTGGGGAGGTTTTCCTCTAAGAATTCCCTTTCTATTTTTGCCCATGACTTCTTTGTTTTTCTTTCCCTGGTAGTCGAATTATTCTACTATTGTTCCTATTGATAGAATCAGACATAACTCTCAGGTTTTCCTGGGCTTCTCTGATTATCTTATTGACTGCTTTTCCCATTTGTTGAAGTCTGTCTGGTTGTCCTCTAGGTCACGGGTGCAATTCCCTGCTGCCTCGGTCTGTTGGCGATGTTTGTTAATTTGCTACTGGATTTTGTTATTTCATCACTTAGGTCTTGTATTTCCTTTTACTGTATGGCCTTTACCTCCTCTATCATTTCATCCTTTTTCTGTATTGCTTCCCTCATATCCTGTATGACTACAAGCGGCAATCTGAAGATTTATTTGTGTGGCAGGTCAATGTCTGCTTCTTCTATGAACAACATTAGGTTCATAACTTCTTCTGGCATTGTGTTTTGTTTCTCCTGATTTTTCATTGATGTGGTTGGGGCTGGTTGCTGTTTATGTGTTGTTTTAGAGGATCCAAGTGCCATTTTCTAAAGTGTCAAAGAGCACTACTTCTCTCTCTTTGGGAAACTGGATGGAGTGCTTTCTCGAACTACCTGCAACTAACTGCACTGGGGTGGTGGTGGTGGTGGTGTCAGGCTATCACTTTATCTTCCTGTAGTTTCACTATTACCCTATCCAATAAGTAATCCATTATTTGGAGGGCGAGTTGGATGGTCCTTTCAGGGGATGCTGGTCGGGTAGTTATAGACTTGTGAGAATGGTGCTTCACTGGCTGATCTCACAGGAAGCCATGGTGGTGTGGCCCACAGAAGCTTGGAGCTCCTCAGATGGTGTGTGATGGTGCCCGCTGCAATGGGAGTGCCATAGAGGCCAGGGCAGTGTACCTGCTTTGGTGTAGTTAACTGGGGATGACAGGCAGAATTATATTCATTGGAGAGATCCCCACAGAGGTTTTTCATAGGTTCCCGGAGCAGCATGGTACACTGCAAAATTCCCCCAGCCACTTTTATGGCCTTGGGGGGGGGAGTTCCCCCAGTCATTTATAGGGGAGATCCCAGCCATTTAGGATGCAGCAGAGGGCAGTAAAGACTTCCCCAGCGGGGTGTAAGGCCACTGAGTGTGGGCAAGAATTCCCTCAACTGGGTGGGTGGGGTTGCCCTAGGCGAAAGGGAGTGGCCTGGGCACCCATAATGGCATGTGAAGGGAAAGAAGTAAAAGGGAAGAAAAAGACGGTAAAAAACAAACAAAGACAACAAAACATCCTGAGCCTGCTGAGACAGTGGTGGGACAGAGTGAAGAGATACAAGAAGAAAAAAGTAAAAAACATAAGGAGATAGCTGAGCTCTGATATCCCCTGACTGCGGGGTTGGAGAGGTTCAAATCATGCTCAAAGTCGTCAGGTGGTTTGTCCACTTTGGTGTAGAGCCCTACGGATGCTGGGTGGAATTGCCTTAGGTGGCACCATCACTGCAAAGACCCGGCGGATGTTTCCACAGCAGTGTGGAGCACTGCAGAGAGCTGGCATATTTGCCTCATGCCATGCGCAGCACTGCCACAGAGGGCAGGTTGGAGCTCCCACCACTGGTTGGGAAGAGTGGGCCTAGGCAGAGAGTAGTGGCCTGGAAGCCAGCAGTGTCATGTGAAAGGAAAGAGAGGGAGAAAAGAAGAAAAATAAAGGTAACAAAATAAGAGAAAAAAACTGGGCCCACTGAGACTGACTGTAGTGAGAAAGACTGAAGGGAGAGAGAAGAAAAATATAAAAAGTAAAGAGATGGCTAAGTCCTGATCACCTGACCATGGAGCTAGAGGGGTTTCAACCCTGCCCCAAGGTGGTGGGTGAGTGTACCTGCTTTGGGATAGAGTCCCGAGGATGCTGGGTGGAATTTCCCTAGTAGGCAAAACTGCAGCAGTCAGGCTGAGGGCCCTGCAGCAGTGTGGAGCACTGGAGATGACTGGTGTGGCTGCCTTTTGCCATAAGCAGCATTGCAGCAGCAGGGAGGAAGTTCCCTCAGTCATGCGTAGGGTCCTGGAAGACAGGCAAGGGATCAAGGGATCCCCCAGCCATGAGAAGATCATTAAAAGTGTGGGCAGGATTTCCTCAGCCGTGTGAAAGGCCACTGAGGGTAAGCCATAGCTCCCCCAATTGGGCTAGTAGAGTTGTCTAGTTTGTGCTGTATGAGAGTGGTAATTGCCCCTGCAGTTCTGAAAGAAGTTGTTTTTTGTTTTTTTTCCTGGTCATCTGGAACTGAATTCATGCCCTGGTTATGGGCTATCAGTTTATGCTCTGTGAAACTGTGTTCTGAGACTGGTAGGTGCCCTAGAGGTTCTTTGTTATGTTGAAAGCCTCTGGGCTATGCTCTGGAGATTACTTCTGGCATTCCCTAACTCTCTGGCTACCTTGTTATGTTAATGTATGCTAAAGGACAAGGTTCTGGTGGTTTGCCTCAGAGTTAAACCAATGGCCACAGCCTGGAATTGGAAGTTTTTTACCAAAAAAATATTTTCCTCCTTTTTATATTTGGCTTGTGGCCTGCTCTGGTTTAGGGGTTGTCATGCTGAACCCCAGGAGAGGAGGATGTGCTTATCATCCCTTGGCTATGGGCTACCTGAATGTGCTCTGCCAAACTGCGATCTGACATAGGTAAATATCCCATCTGCTCTTTAGTAGCTGCAAATCTATGGCTACCCACTCTGGCAGGGTGGAGCTGGGTGAAGGAAGGAAGGGATATCTGATGTACCAATCTGTTCCTGGTTTGCAGGGGGGGGAGGGGCACCACCCCTAGACTGCAAGCACAGGGTAGCTAGCAGTGCGGGGAAACTCGTTTGTGTGGTCTTATTATTAGCTCTTGGAGGCTCTCTTCAAGCCTGGGATTATGACCACTTTTAGAGAGCAGTCTGAGGTAATTGCTGCTTGCTTGCTTGGGCCAGGGAGCAGGGAGGGGCATGGGTTCACCAGAGGCCACAAGCTGGCACAGTGAACCAAGAACACATCAGTGCATTCTCTAGTCACCTTATGAAATAAAACAAGTGGGGAAGGTCTGGGTCAGACCCTACCATCCTGATTCTATTTTTAGCACTCAGACTCCCATCTAGGTCTTCTTACCTCTTAATTTTCTGGTCTGGCAGCGCGTGCATGAGTGCACTAGATCCCTAACTGCAGGAATTGCAATGGGGACTTTTAGGATGCACACTTTTCAGACATGAATGCCAAAGACCAAAAGGGTGTATGTGTTGTTAGATATGCGGAACCTGGGAGATGGAAACCTGAAAGAAAGGGGGAATAGACTGATGGATTATAATATTCCCTTCTCTCTATTTAACAGAGATATATTCATATGTTTTGTGACAGGATTCTTGATACACTTGTGACTACTTGTATGTCCTTTCTCTCTCTCTTTCTGTTTATCTAAACAAGATAGGGAGGAGAGGCAATCCTACGGAGATAGCAACTGGACTGATGGTTACTGGGGGACAGGGGAGGGGACAAGGTGGGAAGAGGAAAGTGCTGATCCTATAATGATGGGTACAGGGGAATAGTAAGGGTTCTAAAATTGATGGCAAAGAGGATGTAGCTTTTCTGGTTATGTTTGATTTATAGAAATGTATATGAAAGGAATTGCTGAGAGGTGAATGATGGATAAACATGATAGTGGGGCAGTGTGGGGAAAAGGCCAGCCCCCCCACAACTAATCGCAGGTTTGATAGGCTCAATTGTACAGTTAAGATATATATATAATATATATATTATATATATAATTATAGTAAAGTCATAGAGAGCATGAGAGATAGAAGAGAGATTGAAATAATGGAGTCAGACACATTTCATAGTAGCATGCTCACCTCAGCCCCGCTTGGTGGTGCACATGGAGATGGGAGACCGGAGTGCCAGAGAGAGGGGGAGGGGAAGGAGGACAAGGAGAAAGGGAACAGGGGAGCGAGGACCAGGGGGAGAAAAAATGGGAAGAGCTGACTTTCTTTATTGCTAACCAAGGCTTATATATCTTTGGGGGGCATACAAGCCCCCTAATTACAGGTAAAGACATATGTCACAGGAAGGGGTTGTGCTATGGGTACTACATTAAAATGAGAGGGGGACGATCTAGGGGTATTCACGCAATAGGAAGGGGAAATATTCGGGGTACACATGTGGCAAGATAGGCGGATCCTAGAGTCAGGGATAGAAACCATATAGAAACCACTATAGAAACCATTATCAGTGGGATGTAAACATCACCTACAGGAACCAGACTGATAGTAGCAAACCTTTAGGGAGAAGTAACCCATTTTCTTTAACAGCAGAGAGTGGGCCCCACCTGCTGTGGACCCAGACAATTGTCTGGCAACTGACTGCCTTTAGGGAAGATGTCTCTAAGCATCTGACCTCCTACCATGTGCTGGTGAATAACCTCTAATGTTTGGCATATCCTTGGGGGAGACAAAGCTGGGGGAAAGTCTCTTTATAATCCCACAGGACAGGAGGAAAGAAGAATAAAGAAAAAAAGTAAAGGTCTATATATGTAAATATTTACATTTTGTTCTAATATTTGTTCAATATTTTGTTCAATGTTTGTTGTAATATTGTGGCACTGTATGATACTTACCTTCCTGACACAATCATTGAAGATAAAATGGGTGCATAACAAATGTGGTGAAGAAAGCTAATGGTGCCTGGCTATTAAAATATATAGTGTCTGGGGTCTTAAAGGCTTGTAGTTAAATAAGCAGATATCTAGTAGGAAAACACCCATATGGAAGAAGCACATCAGCCTGTGTGATTTTGAGATGTTGACAGGAAAATGTATCAGAAGTTAAAAAACAAGCAACCAAATTGATGGGAAGGTGTGGGGATATAGTGAATACCCCAAACCCACCTGCAAGATAATTGGACAGTCCCTTTGGGACGGGCCACAGAGAAGGCATGCTAAATCCAGAGAGTGGTATAGCACTGATGGAACACCTAACTATCCTCTAGTTCTTTAATATTTCCTCTCCTTACTATGATGGTTTTTTATTTGTTTTACCTCATTAATCATGTTAAACTTACATATGTTAATTTGTATAAGAAAGATCGTTCAATACATGGAAGCCAAGATAGATAACCCTTCAGAAACAATAGCAGGAATAATGGTTCCCTGAGGGAAGGGAGGGAGAAGGAAAAGAGGGGCAGAGGGAATTGATGGCATTGAGGGGAGAGAATATCAGAATGGCATGTGAATAGATACATTAAATGGTGAAGAGGAGGCTAAATAAATACATAAGGCTTCCTACGAACAGGGGAGTGAGGGGATAAATGGGAGCTGATATCAAGTTCAAGAAGAAAGAAAATGTTTTGAAACCAATGTAGCAATTGTACGATACTGCTTGATGTGATTGAACGATGGCATGTTAATATATCTGTAAGAGCTCCCAGTTAAAAGATTAAAAAAAAACAACTTGGATTTAAAAACTAAATAAATAAAAAGGTAATCCAAGGAATACCCTGACGCTCAAGGAATTTATATCTCAGTGAGAAGAGACAAATAATAAAGAGGGGGAGGAAAAGCCCAAGAAAATATCAGATTGCGATTATTTCTATGAATACAATAAACAGGGTGAATTTAAAAAACATTCTTAAAAATTATATCTTGCAGAAGACACGAACGAAGATCTGAAGAATAAAGGGCCAGTCATGTAAAGATGTAGGAAAGAAGGAGCTAGTTCCAAAGTAAGAGATAGGTCTTGTGCCCCAAAGAGAGGAAAGAGGCACAAAGAAAGAAAAGAATGAATGTGTTCATTGAAAAGATCATTATGCACTAGGTGCTGGAAGTGGATTCTTCTGTGGAGGGCCTAATTTTGAGAATCAAGTTAGCTATTTTCTTATCTTAGGTCTATTTCTAAGTAAACCAAACCAAACCAAACCAAACCCATTGCCTTCAAATTGATTCCAACTCATGGAGACACCAAGCGTGACAGGACAGAACTGCTCCATAGAGCTTCCAGACTGTAGTCTTTACAGAAGCAGACAGTCAGGCTTTCCATCTGCACCACAGCTGGGTGGGTTTAAAGTGTCAATATTAATGTTAGTAGGCAGAAACTGGCTGTGCTATACAGGGACCTTTTATTACTAAATAGCTATATTTTATTTAAAACTGTATTTTAAATCGTACAGATTCAGTTCACCCAAAAATTGGGTCAGGGGGACTGATTGTCCTAATCCCAAAGGGTTATACCTGGTCTGTAAGAAGTAATAGACACTTAGAAAATACTTAGAAAAGGAAACTGTGGCTACAAAATGCATAACGGTAAGACTTATCAAAAATCAGTACTCATTTCACCTGGACTGTCCTCAAATCATCTCTTGCTAGTTTTCTTCCAAATATCCATGCATATATGATCAAAAGCAGCAGCATCTATAAATTAATCCACCTCCTAATGGGCTGACTGATCTTGATAGTTGGTAATGATGAGAATAGATGCCTTCCCAATGTCTTTCCAAATAAGTTGCTTAGAGACTGGATTTCATTTCATATTGTCACTTAGGCTCTCATTAGTATGTCCCTTTATCCATCAACTTTTTGATATGCCATGACAACAGCATAATTTGCAGCAACCCCTTGTCTGAATCACAATGAACTCAAATTCACTGGAGGCAATTCATTCCGTGCTCTTGTCAAAATGGTTCTAGAAACAAACTGTCTCCACCTGTCCCTAAATCTTGCTAATCCCATAACCTCAGTAACGAGACTTATATGTATAAAATCATTTTATCTTTTGCAAAACACCTTTTTTTGTTGTTGTTGTTCACATTTATTTAATTCACTGAACGCTTAGGCAAAGGACAGAATTAGGGAGAAACAACACAGGTATGGTCCTGCCATAAAAGGAGCCCGGGTGGTTTCAGGTAGCTATCCACAAGGGCAGTCGTTTGAAATGACTACCAGAAGGTCAGAAGTTTGAAGCTCCAAGAGAGAACACTGAGGATTTCTGCTCCTGTGAAGATTTACAGCCTCAGAAATTCACAGGGTCACGATGAGTCAGAATTGGCTCCAGGACAGAGATCTTGTCATTTGTTTGATTGTTTGAATGGACCAGTAAAAGCTGAGACATAAGTACTGAAAGGCAAAAATGATAGCATCAGTTCTCAAATTGTGGTCTTCAGGCCATCAGCATCCACAACACTTGGGATTTTCAACAACAGCAGCAGCAGCAGCAGCAACAACAACAAAATGTGGTAGGAAAGCCAAGTCCCAAACGAAATCTCAAGCTCAGGGAAGAATGACAAAGAGGGCAGGAATGGCGCCTTTGCGCTATTCATATTTCATTCATTGCTCACCAAAGTTGGTGTTAAACTTGTTCTTGTGGTCGACGACATGCCAGTTAACTGTGAGGTCCATGAGACTAAGGTTATGATCCCTTAAACCAGTTCAGAAGGCAGGGCGGGCTAGGAAAGTAGGAGACATGGAAATGGGAGACATAGAGAAGTGGAAAAAGTGAGGATATATGGTGGGGATTGCAATGAATGACATGAAACCAAATGTGTGTGGATTGTTGAATGAAAAACTCTAAACATTCACCCAACTCATAATAAAAAGTCAAAAATAAAAATTAAGAGAAAGGATGGGGAGCATTGTAGCCATGAAAGGCTTGTAACTATCTTGAGTCTTTTTTTTTAATCTGTTAAAAAAAGATGATATTATCTTAGAGTTGTAAATCTGATATCAAATTATGTAAGTAAAGTAGATTTTTAAAAAACATGCATTTTCCTTTTCTAAAGAAAGAAAATTCAATGAATCCTTGAACTTTTGGTGACAAAACCAAAATTATTTTTAAAATCTGATCATAACATATTTTTGAAAGCTACTTTTCTAAAGGCAAAAGTTTGTAAGAGTTGATCTCATAGAAGAGCAAAAGACTTTTATTTCTATAGAGCAATCACACAAACACATATGTACTAATTCACACCTGTTGACATGACAGCTGGCTGCTAACTAAGGGACAAAGGCAACACAGGAATTTTCTACTGGGTAAATGGTACTGCAATAGCAATTGTATTTGGAAGAAAATAAAGTGTCTTTTGCCTGAGTGGTGACTAAGCACTATCTGTATGGATTTATTTTTATATAAAAGGCAAATGGAACTCAAGATGAAGGTTTGAGAAAACCTATTGCTTTCTGGAAATCATTCAAACCATGATTTAGTATTATCCTTATTTCAACTATTCAAAAATTATTTTATTTCTCTAGAAACAAAGTCTTCAAAAGAAAAAAAAACTAATGCTGACTTCTAAATATTGTACTTTGATAAATATTAAACCTATTTCCATCTCTTTTTACATTTACTTCTTCATATACTCTGGAAGTACTATCATTAGCATAGCGAACTGTCAGAAAAGTGACTAGATGGCACATTTCTTTCAGACTATGAAGGTCCCTTTCAATAAGATCGAATGCTGTGCAGTAAATATCAAGTTGGTTGGAATGATGAGACGAGCGGATCTTATATTATCTTATATGTCAGGAAAATGGTCAAAAGAGGGCACTCAGTGTCAACAGTACAGTGATCATCGTCTTGCTGCAGCCTAGTCTCCAAGCTCAGTGCTCTCTTTGCTTGCTTTTCCACAGAAAAATATATAAAAACAAGCTACAAATAAAACTTAAGAAGTTATAGGTTCTTGCATTCTCCCCCTCCCCAGCCATCCATCTTTCCCTACTTCTCAAAAACATGAAACCTAAGAAAGCAAAAAGGCATTTTTGCCATGTTTTTGTTGTTGTTTAAGGTTGACTACTCTAGAATCATTAAAGGTGAGCCATTTAAAAGCAGGCCACCCAACAAACAAGTCATGTCCGTTTCCATCCGATTGACGCTGACTAATGACAACCCTATGGGTGTGAGAATGGGATGTGATCTACAGGGTTTTGAATGGCTAATTTTTCAAACAGATTGCCAGGCCTATCTTCAATGGTGTTTTTGAGTGGTCTTAAAGCTCCAATATTTAAGCTAGGAACTGAATGCATTAATTGCTTCCATCAGCGAGGAACTCCAAGAGAATGCCAGGTTTAGCAAAGGAGAATCCCCACTGTGTTAGAGTAAACTAGGGAAACAAATCCACAGAAACTCACATGTGTAAGAGAGAGTTTTATATAAAGGGTAAGTGCACAGTTAGAAAGCATCCCAACCCAGTCCTGTCCAAGGCCATAAGCCCAACATTAGCCCATATGTTCGACACCAGTTACAAAGTCCTCCTCAATCTCACAAAGCATGTGTAATGACTGCAGGAGGAAAGCCAAATCAGTGAACATGTAAGCATCTCAGCACTAGCAGGGGTCTCCATGCGGCTGCTCCAGCACCCAGGACTGCATCACCGTAGGTCCATGTGGCTTCTCCTCGGGGATGTCTTGCAGGAAGTGAGCCTTGCCAGCTGAAGCAGAGACTTAGCTAAGGGAGCTGCATCCTGGTGCAACCATCAGAAAGCAAGAGACCTGAGAACTAGAGGCTCACCAAGCGATTTATCTCTCTGCTGTTCAACTAATCCCACATGTGTTTATCAGCTAGGTTGGCACAATAAACTTTAATTATCTCACCTGTCTTAGTTTTTTCTTTTCTTTTTAAAAATTGCATTGAGGTGACCAAAATAAAGTGATTTAAAGCAAATGTGTGTTTCATACCCAAGCTTTAACTCTTCTAGGCTGGTTCACTAGGGTAGAAATTATTTCTGGGAATTACATAAGACTTATTATTTATAGAGCAATGAATATTGGAAAACTGCTCAGGACAGTATGATCCAATTTTGAGAGTGAAGGATGTTTCTTACAATTATCATAAGGGCAAAACCAGTGACACTTGGCATAAATTATAAACATTTCTAAAAGTAAATTAGAAGCTTGTATTGGGAAAATCTATGCACATGTACAATGTTCTGATCTCATGCCCTGTAGTTAGAAGCAAAAGTTACTATGTGTTCACTGGTTGCTGTCAGGTCATTTCTGACTTATGTGGACACTGTGTGTGCCCTTTAGGATTTTCAATGGCTTCTATTTTAGTAGTTCATCAGACCTTTCATCTGAGGCACTTTTGGACAAACACGAATGATCAGCCTTTTGGTGAGCAGGTGAGTATTTTAACCATTTGTAGCACCCAGGGATCCCTTTCTATGTACTACCAAAGAAACCAACCACCACAGATAATCCTTTTTATTAGATCCAAAGGCAGACTACTTCTTTTAAGCAGTGACATGCTAAGTAATGCTTAACAACTGACTCAGTGGAGGGGATGGCTTGCAGAATTTGCAATCTGTAATGGCGTAAATACTCCCACCATGGTCAAATTTAATTTACCCACCTGGCATCAAAGGACACAGCTGGAAAGATAAGTACAAATTCTGTTCCTATGAGCTTCTACCAGGCAACTGCAGTATATCTTTAAGTACAGACTGTCCCCAAGTGACAAGTAAGATTGGATCCTAAGTATGTCTTTAAGATTGAGTCTTTAAGGTGATTCTTAAGTGTGTCAGAATAGGTGCATACTGTTCTTACTTAACTTTGGAAGGAACCTTGGCAGCACAGTTATTAAATCCCCACATTGCTAACCAATAGACTGGCAGTTAGAACCCACCAGCAGTTCTGTGGGAGAAAGGTGTGAAAAATCAGTCTGCTTACTGAAGGATACACCATGGTGTCTAGGTCTGCATCAGGCGCAAGACCAGTGAAGGTTAGATACATATACATAGTTTTTTGTCAAAAAAAAAAAAAAAAAGGCTCACAGTTGTAGAAGCAGGAAAGCTCTCAGTCCATGGGTCAAATGTTTTCCTGGAGGCTTCTCTTGACTTGCGTCAGGGTTGGTGAACCACTATCAGTAGGATGAAGAAAGACTCCTAGCTGCAGAAACAAATGAATCCAAAGTTTGAAGTTAAGATGATCAATTCCTACTCTCAAAGGCAAGACAGATCGCAGCTGGCTCAAGTCTGAAAAAAAACAGTAGTCAATGAGAAAGATACAAGCCCCAGACCCAGTGGAAAGCAGACTGGGAAACAGAAGGATTTCTCTCAAGCTGTCTCCCCCAAATATATGCCAGACTTAGCTGCTTGAGAATGACTGTACACTTGGAGGTCATCGGGAGTAGATTAAGGGTCATTCTCCGGGAGAGCTATCAGCCATCTAGACCAAGCAGACATCACTGTTTATCCCACAACAAGTATGGCCCACTCCCTTCTGATAAGGATAGTAGTTGTCTGTTTCCTTGTAGGAGACACCAGAGAGGTCAAACCCACCCAAGGATGACCAAGATGAGGCTGCCATCATGAATCTAGGGTCCACCCATCTTGTCACATGTATACCCTTAGACCTTCCCATTCCTATAGGCACACCCCCTAGCTCATCCCTTCCTGTTATGCTTATGCCTGTCATAGATCCCCTTCCTACAATGTGTATGCCTATTGTACTGTCCCTTCCTGTGATGGGTGATTCTGTAATCATGTCCCCCTAAATGATATAACGCTTGGTTAGCAAAAAACAAAAGGCTCTCCCCAGTCCTTGGGGTTGGGAGGCTCCCCGGTTCTCAGTCCCCGAGGCTGCTCCTGTTCTCATGGCCGGGTTCCCCCCACGAGGACCATCAAGCGGGGCTGAGGTGAGCAATGCTACCATGAATTGTGTCTGACTCCATTTATTCCAATCTCTAACTCTCATGCTCTCTATAACTTTACTATAATTCTTACTTATTATCGCTGTACAATTGTGCCTACCGGACCTGTGACTATTTGTGGGGGGCCCCTCCCCCTTCTCCCCACAGCAGACCACATCCAGAAGGAGATCTCATCATGGGAATTAGTAGACCTCCACCGTGTTTAAGTTACCCTTCACCGCGCAAAGTCACAAAGTTTGTTTTCCTTTGATATGAAAACCTCCAGTCTTTATTTTTTCCCCATATAATAGTGACCTCATACAGTATGTGTATTTATGTGCTTGCCTAACTTCACTCAAATCTTCCAAATCCATCCACTTCCTGAGACGTTTGACAGTTTGAAAATTATAGATAGAGAGAGAAATGATAGAGTAAATGGGAGGATGAGAGAGGACCAAGAGAAGTATCTATAATCTATTGATCTAAGGAGAACAATAAACATGAACGCTATCTAACCAAACTAACTGTCATTTGGTCGATTTCAATTCATAAAAGCCCTACATAAGGTTTCCAAAGCTGTACATTAAACAAATCAGATAGCCTCCTCTTTCTCCCAGAGGAGCTCGCGATTATGAAAACCAACCTATGATTAACAGTCTAACAATTACCAATAGGACCATCAGGGCTTCTTGGAAGTTATATGAAGTTTTTTTATAAAACATTAAGTTTCTCATGACATGACATATTTTTTGCTTTTAAAATATTTTTAACAATTTTATTAGCACTTCATCTACATGTCATGCAATTCTACAATGATCACCAGTCAATTCTAGAACATTTCCTTCTTTCTTATACTCGTTATTCAAGTAGTTTTTTTCTCTACTTCTGGAAAAAATATACACAGCAAAACTTTCTCCACGTCAACAGCTTCTCCATGTGAAATTAATTCATTGCCACTGACTGTACTCTTCATGTTGTACAATCATCATTGCTGCCCTTTTTCAAGTTATTTCTCTACCATTAGCATAAATCAAACCCCTTTCCTGATACGATATTTTTTCTATTTCAAAGTCTGAATTATCAGATATAGTTGTACATGTTTCCTTCTCTACGTTTTTATATACTAAATTTGATTTCTCTTTAGAGTGTATATAAAGAATAAATATGTGATTATTGTAAAAATAAATATCTATTACTATTTGTGAGATACAAAGTACACATAAAGTAAAAGAGAAAACTACATGAACAATTTTCCTCTGAACTCTTCTTCTATGAGAAGGAAGTTAAGGCTGTTCTCTGAGCTTAGCAGAAGTTTGCAAAATGCTGATATGAGACAAAGTTTGGAGAAGAATAGGCATGTATGTAGTCTTATTCAAACTCTTATTTATATTGTGCATCCTCCTTAGACTTATTTGTGCCCTGCTTAGCTTCCAGCTACTTTTCTTATTGTTCACAGACAGAAAGTAAAATTTAAGATAAATTTTGTTTATTTTGATGAACCCTGATGGCATTTTCAAGCAGCTGAGAGCCAGGAACCAAAGATAGAGTTGAGAATAATAAAGCTTGCACATTAAATAAAAAGGCTCATGATTTCATCTTAACAATTCAGAATCAGAAACTAAGACCTTGAAAACATCTGCATAGAATTCAGATTGTACATGCAGACATGAGACATTTCCTGAATCTCTTAAGAATGCCACGTTAAATCAAATAAGAAGAAATTCGCTCCGTTTTATGGGTCTGATTTTTTTTAAGTGGATAAAGATTTGATGCCATCCCGCAATGGGATGTGATTATCCAAAATATAGTAGGAGAAACTTTCTCTTGTCACTTCCATTTTATGAATTTATGGAAAGATTAAATTATTATCGCCTCTTTCAGTTGCCAACTAGTTCTTCAGGAAAAGAAGGGAAATTTAAGGGTGATTTAAGTGAGCATTTACATTGACAGAGAGATGGCATAATTTGTCAGGCATTACTCTTATGCTTCCTTATTCTGGAAACTATACAACTGAGCAGACATTTTAGTACGTAGAAAGGCTTAGCTGTTTAGAGAGAGAACTCTGGATTTCAAAAGTGGGACGTGGGTTTTTGAATAATGTCATTTATCTGTTATACTACACTTACCTTCACCCTGAGAGGGGTGAACGGTCTCTCTCTTGCTAGTATCAACAAAAACCCCATTTCAAACTGGTCCCCTGAAACTGACTATTCGGCTTTTCATAATATGCAACACATTATCTACTTGGAGGTAACAATTTTGTCTTTTAAATAATTTTTTAAATTTCTTGATGTTATTAATACCCATAGCTCTGGTGATTCAAAGAGTTTGTGATTGGCTGGAAACTGACAGGTTGGTCACTTGAACACACTCTGGTGTACTGCGGAAGAAAAGCCTTGGTGATCTGCTTCCGTAAAGACCACACTTAAATAATTAAGAAGATGCATTTCGGTTCTGTCACATGGGGTTTCCAGGAATCAAAACAGACTCGTGCACAATACAGCAACTATCCTGCAAGTTCAGACCTTCATTCATACCTGCCTGAGCTAGTTTACTAGCCCCCTTAAGCAGCGCTTGCGATCTAATCTTTGAAACCACCAATTTCAAGATAATCAATCTGAAATCTATCAATCAGCTCACAGCCTGATGGTGCCTCCTGGGAGGTGTCGCCTTTTTATAAGGGACCCCTCCCTTCTTTCTCTGTTCTTTCACCTTCCTGTTTGAGAGGACTCTGTTTTCCTCCAGGAGCAGCCCCACGTGGGCTGCCTGACCCTGAGAACCGTTGGTGCCCTGCCATGTTGACACTGATTTTGGATCCACATGTCTCTGATCCACTGGCCTGTGAGCTCTCTGAATCCCTCTTCGTCTCTGCACCATCATAACGTGCAGCCACATTAGTTTGTAGAGGGCTTTGGCTAGCAGTGAACCCAAGGACCTAAGGTTGACTGGCCTCGGGTGCCTTCTTGATATAAAGCTCTTTCTTACATGAGTGTCACTGGTTCTGTTTCTCTATAGAACCTAATCTCACCAAGAGGTCAGTTGCTATAGGAGAAGAGTGAAGTTTAGTAAAGGAGTCAAGGAAATAGTAAGAGAGATTGGCTCAGAGGTCACAAAGATAGGCTCTAAAATCCCAGTGACAGTGAAGATGACTAGATGACTCAGGATCTAGCAGCATTTTTTTGGTTGCACATAAAGTCATGATGAGTCAGAGTCAACTCTATGCCAGCTCGCTATCATCCATCTATCTATCTATCTATCTATCTATCTATCTATCTATCTATCTATCTATCTATCTATCATCATCTATCATCTATCTATCTATCTATCATCTATCTATCTATCTATCTATTTTTCCTGCCTCTCTGTCCTCAATCATCTATCTATCTATCAATCATCTATCTCTCTATCTATCATCTCTCTATCTATCTATCATCTATCTATCTATCTAT
>NW_022111378.1:2876950-2890632 GCF_000313985.2 Echinops telfairi | reverse complement strand
TATCTATCTATCTATCATCTATCTATCTATCATCTTCTATCTTTTTCTATCTGTCTAAATGGCATTCAAGATCATGGTAATCTAGCCCCTCTGCAGCTACATCACTTGCGGTTTGCTGCCTTGAGCTTTATACAGTGGCAACTGTGTTTTTCCTGCCTCTCTGTCCTTATTAAAATTACCCCCTTGCTTGTAAGGCTCTTTCGCGCTTTTCACCCTCTATCCTAATGAATAGTAAAAATATTAATAACATACAAGTATATTGGAGTTCTTGTGCTTTAGGTACTGTTCTAATTGTCTCATTTAGTTTGTAATCAATATTGAGAAGCAAAGTCCATTATCATGACTGTTTTAAACAGAGAAGTTAACTTATCCATGATTGTGTGGTTAATCTTATAATGGTAAATCCTGGAATCAGCCAGGTACTATGCTGTGCTCCTGTATCTGCTATAATTAAGGTCACTCTATCTCTTCAGATTCAGAGTCAAACTCTTCAGTGAGTTTTCCTTAAACCTCTACCCCTTCACCAGAGGATAGGCTCATTGGTTTGTTTGTTTGTTTTTCATGTAAATTGTTCTTTAATTTATTTGACAAATTATATTATATTTAATCACTCATCGATCTCTCCACCTTATGCAATTTTCAATGACTATATATCATATTTATCTGTATCTGGATGTCTGTCATTCAGAAAAATGTAAGTTCCATGTGATTGGAAATAAACATTTTACAACAACATAGCAGAAATCTATAAGGCACTATAAAATGTACTGTTTACATGTAATTATATCTTTTTGTATTTCATAATTTATATCTTCAGTATTTCATAAACTTAAATCTTTAAGTCAATGTTAATAAACATAAAGCTTTAAGTCAATGTTAGTTGAGTGAATAAAAAGGTTGCTGATAACCTTTTATTTGGTGGGAGGGGGGCTGTTAGGTGGTGAACTTTTAAAGGAAATTATAGTATTTGTAGTAACTATCAAGCTGTTTTTAAAAATAAAGAAATAAGTAGAATACCAAATTTAATCAAGCCAGACCACAACCTCTGAATTAGATATAACTTGAGTTAAATTAAATATTTGGGGGATTTTAAAAAAATGACCTATTCAAACACGTAGATATCATCCATTGTATTTCAAATACAAATAGGTAGTCCTGAATGAAACTGTGACTTGTAAACTGTATGTTAGAAATAATGAATTTTGGTCGGATATCCTACTAAGCATAAATAGGCCATAAAAGCATTGCAAATAAAAGTGATTTTAGTTTGGAAACTTGGGTATAGTCAATGCAATATGTATATTCTTGCTCTTGTTAGACTCCATCAACTTGGTTGTGACTTACATGTTCAAAATAATGAAACATCGCCTGGTCTTATGCCATCCTAATAGATGTTCCTATGGAGTCTGTGTTGCATCCATTGTCAACCCATCTCACTTGAGGATTTCCTCCTTTTTGCTGACCCTCTGCTTTACCAGCCACAGTAGCCTTCTGCAGGGACAGGTCTCTCCTAATAACATGTCCAAAGGACATGAGACAACGTCTCGCCATCCTTGCTTCCAAGGCACATTCTGGCTGTACTTTTTCCGAGACATTTCCAAGTTCATTCTCCTGGCAGTCCCTGGTATATTTAATAGTCTTTGCTCACAGCACAATATAAAGGCTCCAATGATTATTTTATCTCCCATATTCATTGTCTTGGACCAGTCATACTTTTATGTTCACAGTGACACCATAGCTTTTTCACACTTTGAAGGGGACTTTTGAACAGATCTACCTATGCAGTATGTCTTTTGTCTCTTGATTGCTACTTCTTTGGCACTGACTGTGTATGTAAATAAAAAGACATCCTTGACAACTTCAATATTTTCTCCTTTTATCATCATGTTGCTTATTGGTCCATTTGTGAGGACTTTGTTTTCTTTATGTTGAAGTACAATCCATACTTAACGCTGTCATCATTGAGCTCCATCAGGAAGTGCACTTCAATTTCTCTTTGCCTCCAGAGTAAGCAAGCCTGAGCCATGTGTGTATCACAGGCTGCTTCTGAGTCTTTCTTCGTTCTTAATGCTGAGTTCTACTTCACAAAGCCCAGGTTTTGTGGGTTTTTTGGTATTGTTTGCTCAGCTTGGATTGAATCTGTATGATGAAAGGCTACTACCATGATACACAACTTTACTGATTTAAAACCTCTTTAAAAATCAGATGAGGCATTCTAATGCATAAGCTAACGGAAAATGTTTCTATTTCCTTTTTGAATGGAATATATGCATGCACCTGGAATGCAACCAATACTTATAAAGGCATATACCAAATCAAACCCATTGCCCCCAAATTGATTCTGACTTATAGCTCAAACTCTGTTAAGACAAAGTTGAAGGGCTCCATAGATTTTCTCAGGCTATTTCATCTTTCTCTTGGCAAGGGGCTAGAAGTTTAGACACGCTAATCTTTTAATTAGCAGCTCAATAGTTAACCCAAGATGTCACCAGGACTTCTTAAATCATTAACAGTGGAGGAAAGCAAGACTCTCTTGCTACCTTGTTTCCCTATATCCTTCTCTAGAGGCAAGCATTTCTATACCTTCCAAGTACAGTATAAGTCAAAGCCATACAACCACATTTAATCAGTCACTATAATAATATGGAATTCAGTTTTTTTCTTTGGACATATGGATGATTTCCAACTATTGCCATCTGTTTTTCAATGACCATTCTCAAACATATGCCTTTGTGTATATCTAGTATAAATTAGAATATCTAGAGAAAATAAATATTAAAAGTAATCTTATTCAATTAAAAGATAGCTAAATTTTAAATTTTGATAGATATTCAAACTGATCGTCAAGTTAGGTTAGCTGGATGTGGCAATTTAAACTCACAACAATGAAAGACAATTTTTATTTCCCCTTTTCTATGCAATTATTCCCTATTCTATGCAAGTATTATAAATGAATAATTATGTCACTTTTCACTTTTATATATATGTATTTATAGAGTTAATAATCTTTTTAGGTATTTATCCTGCAAATCTTGATTATTCATTGACCATTTTCACTCTCCTAATGTGTGTGTGTGTGTGCCTGTTAAGTTGCCACTGAATCCATTGGTGGGCCCTGTTTGCAAAGTAGAATTGAACTCCATAGGGAATTTAGAGCTGTAGTGTTTTGGAAGCAGATTGTCAAGCTTTGCTTCTAAGTATATTGGGAGGATTAATTACTATCTATTTTCATACTCTTTTAAAGACTCTTTTTGGCTTTTATCACATGCTTATTTTTATGTATATATTTAGAATCTAATTCTCTAATTCCAAAGGGGGAGGACCCACTGGCATTTTTATTTATTAGTCTAATTTAGTGGAACTGAACCTTCATTATAAAGGAAGATCCTACCCAGCATCAAGATAGCGTTTACTCAAGTGTTCTTTTTTGTGATTTCACTTACTTTACTGTCTTATCAATAATTTTTCTTTGATATCTTTAAACCTATTCATAAGCATTATGTCTTTTAAATTCTATTAGAAACTGAATATTTCTACTGCTTGAAAATATAATTGTTTGAATATAACAAGTCTATTAAATTTTTCCTCTTAATTATGTCCCCAATCATCTGAATGTATTCTTTTATTGGGTATACATTCCCAACTAATTTTCCCAACGTCCTTGTCCCCATGAATACCATATCTTCGTAAAGTAATAATAGTATTATCCTCTTTTCAATTTTCATGCCACCTTTATGCTTGTGATAGAGGACATCCATTTCTACTTTCTAATTTCAATGGAAAATTAGAATATGTTCCTACTAGGCCAAAGATAGTTATTTTTTTTTAAATGCATGCATAGAAAGCCATTGATTTTTAGCTTTTTGAATTAAATGTTGTAAGCATTCAATTTTATTCTTCCTGATTAAAATATAAGTTTTAAAATTATTTTTTTCAGAGCCCTCTTTAAGTTGGATTCTATATGTCCCATAATATAGCATTTTCTCTCTCTTATTTTCATATATATAGTTTTATTTTGAAATTTTTCATGATTATTATTTTTAAAAGGGTCTTCACTCTCTTTCATCTCTCCCCACCATCCATCTATATCTATCTATCTATCTAGTATCAGTATATCAAAGTGTATTAGTAATTACTAATGATTGCAATGTGAAAGTTGGAAACAAAAAGATCAGCAGTTAGAGATGGCCTTAGAGATATAAGCCTTGCAGTTGATCTCATGATAAATTTTTTTAACAACAATGACATGTTCATTGCACATATTTTATTTTCCCCAATAACACAAGCAACTCTATGCATATCCCTAACAGAATGGAGTGCACAGAAATTAACTTGGCTACATCTGTAGAAAGAGACTATGGAGAAGTCCAGTGTCATCAGTTAGTAAAAGTTGAAGGGGTGATTTTGAAGTATACAATTAATTGTTCATAAGCAAGAAGCCCTGATAGCATAGGGAACCTTATGACTATGCGGTTTACACAGTATTGGACTGTTAACCACAAGGTCAACAGTTCAAAATTACCAGCTACTTCTAGGGAGAAAGACAAAGCTTTCTACTTCCATAATGAGTCACCGTGTCAGAAATCCACAGGGGGCAGTCTTACAGGCTTGGGATGAATTAGAACCGACTAAGTGGCAGTGAGTTGTTCGGCAAGTTCAAGTTGAAGGTGGAAAAATTAAAGCAAATCCTCAAAAGCCAAAGTGTAATTTTGAGTATAACCCACCTGAAGCTTTTTGAAGGATAGATTTGACACATTGAACATTAATAACTGAAGACCACATACATTAAAGGATAGCATCAAGGACATCGTACAGGAAGACACAAAAAGGCCACTGAAAAGACAGAAGGAAAAGGCCAAAATGGATGTCAGAAGATACACTTGCTGTCGAAATTAGAAAAGTAAGTGAATAGATGAGTTGTTGAAGTAAAAGAGCTGAACAGACTATTTCAGAAGATGGCTCAAGAAGCTAGGGTTAACTATTGTAATGAAATGTGCAAACACCTAGAATTAGAACACTAGAACACAGGAGCACACTTGGCGGTTCTCAAGCTGAAAGATATTAACAAGGAAATAAGCCTTGAGTGGGAACACTGAAGGATTCTCGGTGCAAAATATTGAATGACTCGGAAGCATCCACAGAAAATGGAAGGAATGCACTACACAGATTTGCTATACCAAAAGGAATTGCTCAGCACTCCACCATTTCAGATGGTAGTATCTGATGAAGAGCCAATGGCATTGAAGGAAGAATTTCAGGCTGTACATAAGGAATTGGTGAAAAACAAGGTCCCAAGAATTGACTGAAAACCAGTTGAAATATTTCAATAAGCAGATATATCTTTGGAGAGGTGTCCACTTACCGATTCCAAGAAATCTGGAAGACATTTACCTGGCCAGCTGATGGCTAGAGATCCATCTATGTGCCCATTTCACAGAAAGGTGATCCAACAGAATGCAGGAACTATTAAGCACCACCATTTATAGCAATACATGTGATTAAAAATCACCCAAATAGAGTTGCACCCACACATATAGCCTGATTCAGAAGAGGCCACATGTGATAGTTAGGTTTTATGGCAATTCTGGTAGGTCAAGAGTCTCCTATGATAATGTCTAACAGAGTATCGTCAGATCCATGTTGGGATCTTATGTGAACCAGCCATGCAGTTGTGGAGAGAATAGACCTCCTTAATCTGATCAAAGCCTTCCTGAGATTGAGGAATTATTCACTCAGGGTCTGGCCTACCCTTATCACACATTGAAATGGTGTGGAAAGTAGTTCACTTCTACTTCTGGATTTGGATCCTGCATCAGATTTATCAACTGCCTGTAACACCACCTGCCACCACTCATGAAACTCATGAGTGGTCCACATGGCGGTCATTTGGGGCGTCACCACCACATGAGGAACTGTATGAAAGGGTCACGGCATTAGGAAGGTGGAGAACTAAAGCTTTAGACTCTGAGTGATCTATTTAGGGTTTCCATGGCTGTACATTTTTCAGGAGCAGATTACCCTGTCTTTCTCTTGCAGAGTGGTTATTGGATTTGAACCACCATCATTGTGGTTACCAGTCCAGTGCATAGCAAAAGCTGACTATCTTGTATTTAGTCTGAAGATCTCAAATTCAGCTCTGCATCCACCAGTGTGTGTGTTCCTGCTTCATCTTTGTGTTTCCTGTTGGTTAGCCCCTGCAGCCTTCGTTTACATCTGACCCATGGACTTGAATTGGACTGAACTTACCCATTTCTACAACTGTTAGTCATTACCTGATATAAATCTCTTTCTGTATGCACACATACAGACATCGCTGATTTTGCTTCTCTAGAAAACCTAGCCTAACACAACCATGGAACCAGGGATACCATTGTTGGTAATATGATGGATCTCGATTGAAAGTAGAGAATATCAGAAATATGTATAACTGTGGGTCATTTGGCTGTGTGGATCATTACAGATTATAACTAACATGAAAAAGAATGGGCTTCAAGAGTACATAATTGTGCTTATGAGGAAACTGTACATCAATTAAGTTGCAGCTGTTCAAACTTTATAGCTTAAAACCAGGAAAGGTATGCACCAGGGTTTTATCCTTTACCATGTTTATTTAATCTCTACACTGAACAAATAATATAAGAAGCTGGGCTGTATGAAAAAGAAAACTGCAACAGAATTGAAAGAAGAATCATAACAATATACAACATGAAGACTTCATGAATTGCTTGCTGTAAATGACGAGAACTTGAAGTACTTACTGATAAGAATCAATTCTGTATGCAAGTCCAATGTTACTGCCACTAAGTCACTATAGACCAGCGGTTCTCAACCTGTGAGTAACGACCTCTTTGGGGGTCGAATGATCCTTAACAGGGATCACCCAATTCATAACAGTAGCAAAATGACAGTTAAGAAGTAGCAATGAAAATAAGTTTTTGGTTGGGGGGGTCACCACCACATGAGGAACTGTATGAAAGGGTCACGGCATTAGGAAGGTGGAGAACTATGGCTTTAGACTCTGAGTGATCTATTTAGGGTTTCCATGGCTGTACATTTTTCAGGAGCAGATTATCCTGTCTTTCTCTTGCAGAGTGGTTATTGGATTTGAACCACCATCCTTGTGGTTACCAGTCCAGTGCATACCAAAAGCTTTATATGACATACTTTATTGAGATAGTTGCTTTATTTTTATATTCTTGGACTGAACTCCCATGTTCTCTGAGGCCTGTCTGTAATTTTTAGGTACCATATGCTATTATAATCTTTCTAATTTAAATCTTTTGAATTTATTTTAGATTTATGATATGATACAGCAATAATCGATTATGTTTCTAATCCAACATGTGTATTTTCTTTCAAGTGCTGATTCCTGTTTATACAAAAAATATATAACTTTAGTGTTCTCAACTTCTGGCATCACATTTAAAAAAAAATGTCATTCCAACACAAAAAGAGTAAATGGAGGGGTGGGGAGAAAAGGGAGGGGGAAAAAAAAGAAGGGGATGTTGGCACTGAAGGAATAGGGCACTATCCCACCCAGGGGGAGGGTATTGTTTATGTCCACAGAAATGGGGGTGTGAGTGAGGACCCCACCATGGTGCACCAAACCTTGAGGGCAATGCAACCACATGGAGCAACACATGAGTGGTCTACATGGCGGCACCAATCAGAGTCAGCCCCCACACCCCCGCCACTCCACTGCCTGACAACACCCCCACCCCCACCCCCCACCAGAAGTATGTGCTACAGAGAACAACACTAAACCAACAGGTTGGGGAGAGTGGCAGCCTGCTACACCCATACAGAAACAAACCAAGGAGGAAAAGAGGGAGCAAGGGACTAGACCCCATACTGGCACACCAAACCCTGAGGATGACATCCCTGCATGGAACTGCTAAGGTACGGAGAGCACTGTAGGGCTGACAACAAATCAGGACATGATGTCCACTTGCTGGAGCATACTGTGACAGAGGGCAATACTGGGGACACACAGCAGGGAGTGAGTCTGCTCTGGCCACCCCCAAAGTGGGGGAAACCAAGAAGAGATCATAACAGATCAGCAATGGGAGCAAAGCCAAGCACACCAGACAGACCTGGAATTATGTATGCTCTTTTGCTTTTTTGTTTTGCTAGATTTTTTTTCTTTTTTCTTTTATTCCACCTTTTGTTTTGTCTCTATTATTGTTTTGCCTACCAATATAAGATAGGCATGGGAAGCAAGCCTGAGAAGAAAAGGAGTGGTGAGCAAACAGTGTGGCAGGCAGGGGAATAACTAGGGAACTAAAAGCAACAAGGAGGAGGACATAGAGATCCCAGTGGTGGTGGACCAACAGCAATCTAGCTAAGAGGAATTACTAAAAGGCAGAAGAAGGGCAAGCATGATGGTGGGCAGGAGGAAGGTAAAAGGAAACAGCAGAAAGATCTAGGAAGCAAAGCAATGGTAGTGGTATAAACATAGGTGTTCATCTATGTAAATACATGAATTCATAAAAATAGAGGCATTGGCCTACGTACATTTATTTATATTGCAATACATTGAGGAAGTGGATGGGCTTTTGGTCTCTGCTCAAGCCCTCTCTGAACACAAGGACACTTTGTTCTAACAAGCTGGCATTCTGTGATGCTCACCCTCCAGGCACAATTGCTGAAAACAAAATGGGTACAACATCAAATGTGGTGAAGAGAGCTGATGGCCATCAAAAGAGAGAGCATCTGGAGACTTAAAGGCTTGAAGTTAAACACGTGCCATCCAGTAGAGAAACAACAAACCCACATGGAAGAAGCACACCAGTGTGTGCAATCCTGAGGTGTTGACTGATTCAGGTAATAGACACCAGAAGACCCAAAACAACAACCAAAAACATATTGTTGAGAACAAGGCAGATTAGAGCAGAGACCCAAAACCCATCTCTAGACAACAGGATATCCCTAACAGAAGGGTCAGAAGGAAGGGATGAGTCAACCAGGGCACAGTGTAGCACCAATGAAACACATGATAGTCCTCTGGTTCTTTGAGGCTTCCTTACCCCACCCCAACCCCGCCCACTATCATGACCCCAGTCCTGCCTTTCAGTTCAGGCTAGGCAGGAGCACATACACTGGTACAGATAAAAGCTCACAGTACATAGAAGCCAGGCCAGACAAACCACTCAGGAGCAGAAATAGGAGTAGTGATACCAGAAGGGTAGGGAGAAGGTGGGGGCAAGAGAATAGGAAGGGGGACTAATTTCAATGATTGATGCATAACTCCACTTCCACCCCACCAAGGGGGATGAACAACAGAAGCAGGGGGAAGGGAGACAGTGGTCAATGTAAGATATTAAAACAACAATAATTTATAATTTATCAAGGGATTACAATGGTGGGGGTGGGCGGGAGGGATGGTAAAAAGAGGAGCTGATACCAAGGGCTCAAATAGAAAGTAAATATTTAAAAAATGATGATAGCAACATATATACAAATATGCTTGATACAATTTATGTATGGAATATTGTAAGAGCTCCCAATAAAATGTTTTTAAAAGTGCATATCTATCCATATAAGGACTTAGAAGAAAATTAAAAGCTAAAAGTCATACCACTAAGTCAAATATAATGCTAAGTCATGTAATTTATGATAAACATAACTCTAAGTTCAATAAATTTTCCTGGCTGGAAAAAACAACCAACAACTCAGTTTATAGCATCCTTTAATCTGAATAAAATTTAAAGTAAAACAATCTTAAACAATTTAAAAAAGAAATGAATATGAGGGGGCTTTAAAAAGTTCATAGAAAATGAAATGAAAGGATCATGGATTTTTTTCCTTACATTTTTGTAGCCCTCTCATTGATTACACAAATTATTTGAAAATACTCATCTACAAGTTGACAACATTAAAAAACTGTAAAATACATACAAGTTCCAATCGCATACAGTGATCTTTTCTGGTGGTCACCAGGAAGCACACTGGCAGAAAAACAGATGAGACCAACCATCTATGTCTATTTTGCCTTTCCTAGGTCAAATAAAGTAGTGCTTTCAAAAGAAAAATTTGTTCAACTATTGAACAAATAAAGGAGATGATCTTTTTCAGAAGACCGTTGGACAAATGTTTCTAAAAGACTGAAGACTCTACATCATATTTTTTCCTGTATCACTTAAGCAAAAGGCTCATCTATCAGCCTTAACAAAAATGGTTTCAGAATAGAGTCAAAACTTGGCTGCAAGCAGTTGAGAAGGGAAGAGAATATAGAGTTAGGAAACACACACAGCAGGCATTTTCAAGAACTTTATTAAAAAATAAAACAAGAAAATGAGATAATAGTTGAAAGGGCTGTGCCCTCAGGGATATAATTTGTTTTTTTAATTGGGTGCTATTTTTTTCATGTTCGTGTGTTGGTGGAAATAAAAGAATTAATAATGGTACAAGAAAGGGAGACAGTAGAAGTCCTTGAAGTACCAAGGTATAGGAGAAATGTAACATTGTTGGCATCACCTAGAAGCAAGAAAGTGTGCACCCACCATAACAGAAAAAAAATCAGTGCATTGGCAGATATGGTAAATAGATGGATAGATAAAGGTGGAAGAAACTATGCAAAAGATGCAATAAAATTAATTACAAATTCTCTATTGATGTAAATCAAAAAGGGAAAAGGATATAAATGTCCTCTTAGTAACAATATTAATTAACTCAAATAATAAATATTTTAAGATAACTAAACACCCTGTGATAGGTAGGTTTATTGTGCCAACCTGGCCAATGAACACATGTGGGATTAATTGAAGGGCAGTTTAATGAAAGGGCAGAGAGATAAAGGCTGGGTGAGCCTTGGCTTTCTTGTCTCTTGCTCTTTGATGATCAGACCAGTGTGTGGCTGCCTTAGCTGGTTCTCTGCTTCAATTTTCGAGCTACACTACCTGTGGGACACCCAACTCATGGACTGTGTCGCTGTAGTTTGAGGTTCCTTCAAGACCTGCTTCAATATGTTACTGGTGTATACATCACTTAAGCTGGGGACAGTTGGACCCTGTCATCTGGCTGACTGTTGATGACCTGCCTTGCTGTTTGCTGCCTGTGGCTGGATTACCTAAATTGCTCTACAGAGGACTCAGCTGTCTACTTCCTTGACTTACACCCAGCAGCCCTTGTGATATGAAGGACTGCCAGTGTATTAGCTGCCTCATGGAACTGAGTTGCACTGAGCCATTTGTACTGCTCTATAGACTAATTAGCTGTTTATTTATTTTTAGCTGTTTATTTCTTATGTTGTATCTATCTATCTATCTATCTATCTATCTATCTATCTATCTATCTATCACCTATCTATCTATCTATCTATCTATCTATCTATCTATCATCTATCTATCTAATCATAAGTATCCTGGTCTTGTTTCTCTAGCGAACCCTGTCTAATACAGCTCTCATTCAGATTGTGGTTATAAATTTAGAATGTATCACTCAGTTGAATTGTCCTGCTTCATCCATTTAGACAGTTAGATTTTGGGATCTTGCTTCAAGAATACAATCGAGGGAGAGGCATTCAATGGATTATGGTTTAAGCAAATAAATGATTATTCTGATGGGTCAGGATATCTGTGCTAAAACAAGAAAGAAGGGAAAGAGGTAAAATGGACAGTGGAAGTAATATAACTTAAAAATTCCAACCCACTGGCCTGTAATCCTTCTTCATTCGGCATAATTGCATGTATTTCATGTGTCTGAAGAAGACTTTATAGATTGGTATTGGACATATGCACTAATATTGGACTTATGGACTTGATCTGGTTGGGCTGGGACGTTTCCTCAATATTCAATTGCTCTTGTATATAAGCCTCTTTCTTATATACAAATGAGTGTCTATGAATTTGTTTCGATAGTCTACTCAGATAAACACAATGGGCTCTTCAGCTTCATTTCTATCACCAAGGTCATATTTTCCAAATACCAGCCCTTCTCCTTCTTTTTTCCAACTTTTACATTCCAATAACTGATAATTACTGATGCATTTCTATTGTGTGTTTCATCAGTTTCAGACTGATGTCAATCTGTGCACGGATATAGAGTACATTGCTATTTGAGATTGGATAATGTCTATCTGCATGCAAGAAAATCCAATCAATACAACTCTTATTCAAATTTATGCATTTATCACATTATCTTATCTCAAATAACAATGTACTCTACATCTGTGCTGAGATTATTAACTTGTTTCAATGGCCACACAGAACCTATAGATAATACATTAAACCAGTTTATTGGAGGAGTTAAAGGGTTACCAAAATTCAGAATCAGTAAACAGCAAGTATATAGTTATTGGTCCACAGTAACATCTCTCTGCAGCCAACAACTAAGTCTCTCTCTGATCCTCAGCTTCTGAGTCAAGTCATCCCTTGGCCTCTGCCTTCCTGATCCAGGAACCGGGTATGTTGCTCAGTCTCACAATCCAGTAGTCTCTGTACTGCTATTATTTATTTATTTTAGTTTTTCCAAAACCATTTTATTGGGCACTCTAACAGTGGCCATATCAGTCCATAGTTCAATCAAATAAAGCCGTATTGTACAATTACAATCAATCTATAGGTTCATCAATCCTGACTTTCATGTACCAAAAAACATATAACAAAAACTCAAGATGGCTACCAACAGTGACAAAATACATCAGAGATAAACTCCAATATGAAAACCACACACATACTAAATATTGAAAACCAAATAAAGCCCAAGGTGTATCAGCAGGGGGATCAAGTGACAAGGTTTTAACCATTCAAGCCAGGCTTTTCATTTGATAACTTATAGTTATGTTTGGGAATCAGTTTATTCTCATCCCTCAATTATGGTTAGAGAGTGTGTTAGGCTGGGTTGACTACAGAAACAAATCCAGTGACACACATATATGCATAAGGAAGAGATTTATACCAAGAAGTAATTGTTTATCAGGAAATCATCCCAGCCCAGTCCAATTCAAGTCTATAAGTTCAAAACTAGTCCATAAGTTCCTCTTCAGACTCATGCAACCACATGCAATGATGCAGAATGTAGGAAGATCACAGGTCGGTGGGTGCAAAGTCTTGTGGATCCAATGGTGCTGGAAGCATCATAGTGTTGGCTTGGGTCTCAGAGAGGCTCCTCAACAGGAAGGGGAAGGCAGAGAGTGTAGCCCACTTTCAGACAGCCATTTACTTTGGTGCACCTCTAAATGAGGTCATCAAGCTATGATTTGATTCATAGGCTAGACACCAATCCCTACACTTCAAGTTGATATGAAATTATGTAATTATCACAGAGGGAAATCACTGGAGCCTTTTTTACAGCATAGATCTCTCAAATGTATTTTGAGCTTCCACTGTCATCTATTGACTTCTGAAAACCAGAATCTCACAGTCTAGACTCTGATACTATTCCCTCCCTCTGTTTTGGATTGTATTTACAATTCTTGGGCTGTATGTAAATGTGCTTCTTCTATGTGGACTTAGTTGACATTTCACTTAGATCTGGCTGCTTGTTTGGAGACAAGCCTTTAAGACCCCAGATGCTATTCTAATAGCCTGGCACCATTTAATTTTTTCTCCACACTTTGCTATAACACTCTGTGTTCCCTTATTGAGGGCACATAGCAAGCAGGGACACGTTGTAAGAACTGATTGTCCTTAATTTGGAGCTAGGATTTAGTGTGAACCCCAAATTCATTCCTGGATCTATGT
>NW_022111378.1:2863606-2875953 GCF_000313985.2 Echinops telfairi | reverse complement strand
GCTGCTCCAGCACCCAGGGCTGCATCGGGATAGGTCCATGTAGCTTCTCCTTAGGAAGTCAATCTTGCAAGTTGAAGCAGGGAACTGCTAAGGCAGCTGCACCCGGTGCAGCTCCCTATTTCACCCAAGTCCCCCTGCCAGATCCTCAATAAACCACTAATCCAGTCACTGTCTCTGTAGAGTCACCCATTCTGCATTTCATATACCAAAAAACAGAGACAAACCCCCCAAAGTTTTAAAAAAATCTAACAGCAATAAAACAGAAAAACACCAACTGAGAAGAAAACAGAAAATATTGAAAACTAAACCAACTTGAAAATGGGTCAAAAGGACGATCAAGTGATGAGGTGCTAGATTTTAACCTACATACATCTGCCCTAATCCACTTTCCAAAGAACTCTGCATGAATTCTCAAGGCTCTTCAGATCCCTGGTCTGTACGCAGAGGGTGTTCACCTGAGGGGTAGTCCATGTGTATTTCTCCTTCAGTTTTAAAAAATTAAATATAAAACTTTGAACTGGGTCAAAGGAGAAATCAAATCAGATATCACATTTCACATGGCTATGTCTACTATAATCATCTCTACATACTGTCTGGTAAGAGAACTATTCGCAGCCCTCACCTAGGGACAGAGGGAAATCATTGGAAGGTTAATCTATATGTAAATCCTATATATTGATTATGTGCTTTCACCATCATCCATCACCGTTTGCAAACCATGCGCACACAATTTAACTCCGATACTCTTCCCTCCTTCAGATGTGGATTATATAATTTACAATCTTCAGGTTCCACCGGCAAGTGTGCTGCTTCCGTGTGGATTTAGTTGAAGAGGGCTTCTTATTGGAAGACAAGCCTTTGAGACCCCAGATGCTAACTTTTCTGATATTGGCACTGCCCTTCTTGCGGGTCCCACAATTTCTGTGCCACAGCCTCAGTTGCCTCCGCCTCGTCCTCCATCACTGCAGACAGAGATCTCAGATGTGCTGTTGTGAGGTGCTTGGCCTTTCTCTCTCTGCTCCTACTTCAAAGATGGCTCAGCATGATAGCCAGGAGTGGTAACCAAAACGGACAAATCGGCTCTGTTGGTTTTACACACTTTTTATTGGAAAAGTTCCACCCACTCATCTGATGGAGGTTATTGCGATATGGATAGAAGAGCCATATTAAGAAATTTCACTCCACCACAAATACTCAAAGTTTCCTTTATACAACAACTATGATTAGGAGATATCTGTTCAGTTTCTATAAGAACTTGAGGCTCACAAACTATGTTGTTTAATTAACGTTACTAAGTTACTGAGGAGAGGCTGCATATGGAAGCTGCCTTAAGTGAACAACAATTGCATGGTATCTCATATACATCATCACCATGATTGGTTGTGGATTGGGCCATTGTGGTGCATAAGGCTTTCGCTGGTTGATTTCCAGATATAGTGCTACTATTTCTAGTCTGTCTTAGTCTTGAAGCTCCACTGACATCTGGCCAGCATCATAACACCACACAAGTCTTCATTGACAGATGAATACAAGCTGCCTGTGTATGAAATATCTTGGCAATGTCCCTTGCATGAATAATAAGAAATCTACCACTGAACAACTGCTAATTAAAATATTAACTACATAATGATTGTTTAAGAAATTGTGCTTTAGTGATTTCTTATCTTTTGTTTTCTAATCCTTTTTTTCCTGTTTTCAATTTTTTCTTTTTAACCAAAAATTATGCCTAACCTGGAATAAGGAGTCACCTTTGATTTTTGGAAAGGGCTACCTGTATTTCTCATGGTGAGGAACCATAACAACATTAAGAAGAAATCAAAATAAATTTTATATATTTCAAACTCTTTTTTACAAGTTAATAAGTGAATAAAATTCAGTCCTAATTCTAACTGTCTCTGTGTGCATTTTTGGGGTAACTTTGTGTTCTTTCTACTCTACATAAAAGTCAGTAATTTGTTTATATTTTAATAATTGAGATGTTAACTATATTTATATCATTTTCACACTTCGTGGTTTTATGTTGACTTTTGTTCTTTATTCACTCTTTGTTCACTCTTGCATGTCATTTGATAGTTTTGAAATCATAGTTTTTAAGGACTGCAGGGTTTAATATGGAACATGGATACCTCCCTAGTTTTCGGTTACTCAATATGGCAATTGTTTCCAATGTTTCTGATATTATAAATATGACTGCAGTGATCATGGGTCTTATTATATATTGCAGTTTATCTTTGATTATTTTCTTTTATTCCTAGAAATTGCATTTTGGGGACAAAAAAGGCCTGGTATGAATATAATATTTACTTTCCCCGATTTATCTATTTTTATAGCTTGTCATTTATTTTTTTTGTAAAGCAGGTGACTCCCATGACTCCTTATACAAGTTAAAAAGTAGCACCTTCACTGACAATTAAACATATATCTATACATCTAGCTATGAATCTATAAATATTCTCTTCTCAGCATCCCCCAGCCCAATTTGAAAATACTTCTTTTCCATCTCAGAAGTGTTCAGAACAAAAGGTATGAGAATTCAGTCTAGTATAATTTGAATCTTGGCTGCATTTGAGTTACAATATAAAGTGTTCCTTCTGGTGCCTTAATCCTTTTTCCCATTTGACAGCAAAGCTTTTGCTAATGTTTTTGGTGTTGGGTGAGTTCTAGTGTATTCTGACTCGTGGTGATCCTCTGTGACAGTATAGAACTGCCCACTGGGGTTTCTGGGCTGTACTATTTACAGACTCAGACTACCACATCTTTCTCCCACAGAGCTGCTTGTGGGTTTGAACTGCTAACCTTTGGGCTAGCAGCAGAGCACATAACCATGGTGCCATCAAGATACTTAGTCTTGCTATTAGGACACAAATAAGACAATCAAGAAACAAATAAGACATTCTAGTTCATTGTTACAGCAACCACTTACCTGCTGGCAGATAAACTGGGTCGGGTTTCAAAAGGAAATTAATGACAGACCTCAATATAAGGCAAGCCAATGCTACAAATATATTCGAGAGCTCATTTCAAAAACTGACGCAAAATTAAAATGAAATTGCCTATAAAATATGGGAACTCCAGAGCCAGTAAATCTGAGATATAGGAGAAAATGTAATATCCTATGATAACATCAGGTGTGATAGGATGTAATAAAACTATGAAGTATGATGCATAAGGTCACAGGATCAATAATAAATGTGAAATGAGCACACAAACTCTATAGTGGTAGTCAAACATCATATTTGCCTGTGACAGGGGAATTAAATTGCAAGTAAAGCTGAATATGAAATGAGGTTGTATGCCCAATACATCATTTATAAATCTATCTGAGCATTTCTAAAATGCTTGTTGACTTTTTCCCAGAAATAACTAAAACCAAGGATAAAGTGAAATTTAGAAAAAAAGTGAGACGGTGGACATCATAAAAGCTAAACAATGCTGTTGTGTACATGGGAGAGGTCCAGAAAAAATGGGAAGGCACAATGTTTGGCAACGGTAAAACACAGCTAAGAGAGAAGCAGAAATATGTTCTTATAAAACATGTTCTGGTTTATTCTTCCACCTAACCTTGAAATGATTACGGCAAAATCCAGAGAAACTGAAATTAAGGACCTACTGACATTGAACCATAAAGTAGCATGCCATGTATCACGGATGCATACATGTCTGCTTTATTCACATAACACTTTAACAAGCATGGGGGCTACATCAAGATTAAAACCCCCCATGAAACACACACATTCTCTTCATTGTACAGTTTACTTTAACGAGGAAGTATAGTCGTGTAGCACACCATCGCTTGGTGAAGAACTGTGTTCCTGCTGCTTGCTCATCTGTGACCAAGAACAGCTTTCTTTGAGCCTCCATCTCCTCTTTTGTGCAATGGGAATACAACCTGTTCATGTTAACTCAGAGCAAAAATGGAAAGATATCTGTTACTCAGTCACTTTCTGCACAGTATCTGCTATTCATTAACTTTCAAAAGCTGCTAATTTTCTTTTACCCTATCATTATTTAACCTCTAATGCTTGTAGAAATTTGAACTGATTTTAGTTGAATAGTTGATATAATCTCTAATTAGTGGTTAACCAGCTAATTTTGGTTAAGATAAGTCTCTATAATATTTTCCAGGACCATTTGCTTTCTAACACACAAAAATTATCATACATGTGCTATATAAATAGTAGAGTGAATGTTTAAAATAATTTCATTGTTCACTCTTACACTTTTTTGGGTCAACACACTTTTGTCAGTTTGTCATATTGTGGTAGTGTGCATGTCACTTTGGTAATGGAAACTATGCCACTTGCATGTCAAATAACACCAGGTTCAACTATGATAGGCAGGTTCAGTGGAGCTTCCAGACTAAGACAGGCTAGGAATGATTTTAAACGCTGTCTACTTCTGAGAGATTAACCACTGTAAAATTTATGAATAGCAGAGAAAACTGTTCAGCTCTAATGCCTAAAGGTGAGCCCTTCGTAGTCAAAGCACTTCAAATATTAATGAGAAAGAGCTGTCTCCTTAATGTAGCATCATCCTTATTGACTTAAAGGGAGCAAATGTTGGGTTACCTTCATTTTCTGATGAGAAATAACTTAAAATGAGAAGAAACACCTGTAAGCATCCATTAGTGTGTGGCGTATGGAATTCATGAATCTAGGAAAAGTGGAAGTCATGAGACATAAAATGAACACACAAAGATTGATAGTCTAGGCAGTCATCCCTTCTTTCACTGCTTCGGAGTCAATGCTATTGCACAGCGACCCTAAACGACTGGGTAGATCTACTCCTGTGGGCCTCATAGACTGTAACTCTTTATAGGAGTAGAAAGCCCAGCCTTTCTCCCTCAGAGAGACTGGTAGCTTTGAACTGCTGATCTTGCACTTAGCAGTCCAATGCATAACTACTACATTTCCAAGGTTCCTAGCCTAGACATTAGTGAGCTTCTTGAACTTATAATAAACTTATTTTTCCCATTTTGAATGACAGGCACATGTTTTACTATGTCAGGAATGACAAATTGAAAAGAATGATATCAGATTCATTGTAAAAAAATTCAAGATTTATACAGTGTTGTCTGTAATATGGTAACATCTACAAGTCTAAAATGAAGATAAGTTAATATAGATCTTATTAAAATTCACACACCAACCACTAAAGCCAAAAATGAGGAAACTGAATAATACTACCAATAGCTTCCGTCTGAAATTGATCAAAATATAATCAAGATGTATTGATAACTCCTAGTGATTGAAGAGTGAAAGCTGGAAGTGAAGAGGAAGGGTGAGTAGTTCCACAATATGGCCTGTCTAACGTAAATCGTTTTGGAGAAAGTGTGATACAACTTTTCAACTCCACAAACTTATCTTTTTCAAAAAAAATAAATGGCGACTGTGCATGTGGCCTTCATTAGATGGACTACATGGGAATCAAGCTGACTACATCTGTAGAAAGGCACCAGGAAAAGTTCTATATCATCAGCCAAAATAAGTCCAGGGGTCAACTGTGAAGAGAACTTGTTTATATGCAAGTTCAGGAAATTGTTAGTAAGAGGCAAAAGTTGATGCCATGTATACCCCACCTGAATTTAGAAAGCATCTCAGGAATAGATTTGACTCAACAAATGCTAATGACTGAACTGCCCAGGAATTGTGGGATAACATTATGAGCATCACACATTAAGAAAGGAAAGGTTTTTTGTTTTAGTTTTTTAAAAAAGGAAGGCAAGAAAACACCAAAATGGATAGTAGAACAGGCTCTGAAATTTCTCCTGAATATAAAGTAGTTAGATACATAAGTGACACAAAAGTGATTAGATGAAATGGCGACATTAAACAGCTAACCAGAAAATTTCAAAGGACACTGTAAGAAGATAAAGCAAATCATTATATAGAATTGTGTAATGATTTGGAGTTAGAATACCAAAAGGTAACGACATACTCAGTACAGAACTGAAGAAAAAAAAACAAGCCTTGAGTTATTCTATTGAAGGATTCTATGGCTAAAATATTCAGTGATGCAGAAAGACAAAGGAATGAATATATAGAATTTCTTTATGGATTGTGATGAATTCTACGAGTCCCCTATAAAATGAGTAAAAAAAGAAAGAAAGAAATTTATACTCTCCTGAGAAATAAAACAAATACTCTTTCAGGAAAATAATGTGAGAGGTTATTGGATATTTTAAAATCAGGAATATATGTATCAAGGTAGTATCTTTTCAATGTGAACATTCGAGCTGTATGGTTAGCAAACATTCTGAAAATATGGAATATTAAGAAAAATAAAGCATCATGATTAGAGAAATCAGTAAAAACGTGCTACTGTCAGAGATAATACCAGAAGATGAGCCTCTTAGATTGGAAGGCTCACAAACTATGACTTAGATAGAGCTGCCTTCACAAAGTAGAGTCCACGATAATGACATGAATGGAGCAAAGCCTCCAGGATCTTCATTTGCTGGACACAACTCTAAAGGAGAAAACAAAAAAAGCGGAGATATTTATTAATAATTGGAACTAAGAATGTATGAAGTATGAATCTAGGAAAATAACAAGTCATCAAAAATGAAATGGAAGAGATAAGATCCATGCTCTACGCATTAGTGAGCTGAAATAGACGGGTAGTGGCCATTCTGAATCAGAAAAACATATTGTTCACTGTGTCAGGAATAGCAATTTAAAGAGGGATGGCATCATCTTCACTGTCAAAAAAAGGACATTTCAAGATCTATCTCAAAATATAATGTCATGATAAGTTGATACCTAACCTCATACAAAAAAATCCAGTCAACATCACTATTATTCAAATATATGTACAAACCATTAAAGCTACCACAGAAGAAATCAATGATTTCTATCAAAGTCTGCATCGAAGGACTCAAACATAAGAGTAATTATTAGGATGGCACAGGACCAGACAGTGTTTTGTTCTGTTGTACTTAAGGTCATAATGAACAAGGTCAGAACCGAATTAAAGGCACCTCATAAGAGCAACTACCAACAGTTTCAGTTGGAAATTGATCAAACATACAATGAAGATGCATTCATATTAATTTCCAACTTCACTGCAAACATTGGGAAAAAGAAGAAAGAAAAGTCGTTGGAAACTGTAGCCTTGGTGATAGAAAATAAGCTGAGCATCACATGATAGAATTCTGCAAGATCAACGACTTCTTCATAAAAACTTGTCTTCAACAACACAAAATGCTGATGTGACTGAATGAGTGGGCTATTCAATTGTAATGATATATAAATCATATACCATGAACCTATTGGGAAAAAACAATAATAGATGTACCATCACAAAAGCCCAAACACACAAAAAGGCACTTGTGGACTTCTCCAGATACAATTCATAGATATTCAATTGACTACCTTTGTAGGAAGAGATGATGGAGAAGCAAATGTCAGCAGATAAAATGAGGCCAGGGGCCAACTGTGGAATAGACCATCAATTACTCATATGTAAGCTTAGGTTGAAGTTGGAGAAAATTCAAACAGGCCCATGAGAGCCAAAATATGACCATGAGTGCATGCCACCTGAATTTTGAGAACATCTCAGGAACATATTGAGCCATGGAACATTCATGAGAGAAGACCTTATGAGCTGTATAACGACAACAAGGACATTATCCATAAAGAATGCAAAAGGTCATTAACAAGACAGCAAAGAAAGAAAAAGAAAAGATCAAGGTGGATGACAGAGAGACTCTGAAACTTGCTTTTAGTTGTAGAGTAGCTAAAGCAAATGGAAAAAATAATGAAGTCAGAGATGAGCAGAAAATTTCAAAGGGCAGGTTGAGAAACAAAGTATTATAATGAGGTGTGCAAAGACCTAGAGTTAGAAACATTAATAAACCAGAAAACACTTGTTGAAAGAACTCAAGAAAAATTGAAGCCTCAAGTTGTAATATTCAAAGATTCTAAGGGCAAAATATTGCACGCTGCAGGAAGTCTCAAAAGGAGATGGAAAGAGCACACAGAGTCACTGTAACAAAAAGAACTAGTGGACATGTAGCTACTTCAAGAGATGGCATGAGATTAAGGACCAATGAAACTGACAAAAGATGTCAAAGTGCGCTGAAAACATTAAACAAAAAACAGGCTCCAGCAATTAATGTAATACCAATTGAAATATTTCAACAAGCTGATGAAGGACTAACATCATTCTTCTGCCTATGCTAAGACATTTGGAAGACACTACCTGGCCAAATAAATGCAAGATACCCATATTTTGCTGACAATAATCCAACAATGGCTGAGCAATCCATTTTCAAGAAATTTCAAGGAGTTTAGGCAAGGTTCAGAAGAGGACCTGGAACAAGGAATATCATTGCTGATGAAAGATGCATCTTGAGTGAAAGCAGTGAATACTAGAAAGCTGTTTACTTGTTTTCCATTAACTATGTAAAAGCACTTAACTGTGTGAGTCATAACAAGTGATAAATAACCTTGAGAGAAAGGGGAATTCCTTTTTCTCAGGTCATTGTGCTCATGGAGAACTTGTACATGGATCAAGAGACAGCTGTGGGAAGAGAACAAGGTAATACTACATGGTTTATAATCTAGACAGGTGTATGCCAGAGTTGTATCCTCTCCTCATACTTATTCCATCTGTATGCTGAGCAAATAACCAGAGAAGATGGAATGGAATAACCATGAAAAGAATGGAATATCGAATTGGAAGAAGGCATTTTAACAACCTGCAACATGAAAACAACATAAACCTTGTTTGCTACAAGTGGGGAGGATTTGAAGCACTTGCTGACTGCAGCCTTCTGTATGAGTTACAACTGAATGCAAAGTAAACCATAATCCTCTGAACTGGACCAATGTGCTCATATCATGATAAATGGAGAAAAATTGAAATTGTCAAGGATTTTATCTTGCTTCTATCCACATGCAGTCACAAGATCAGACAATGTATTGCATTGGGTAAATCTGCAGCAGGAGACATCTTCAAAATATTGAAAAGCAAGGCTATTACTCTGAGGATTAAGGTGTGCCTGATTCAAGCCATGGTATTTTCCATTGTGCATATGCATGTGAAAATTCAACACTGAATAAGGGAGACTTAAGTAGAATTGATGCATTTAAATTATGGTGCTTTCTAAGCATATTAGCTGTGCTATATACTGCCTAAAGAACAAACAAATCTCGCTGGGAAGACGTTCTGTAAGAATGCTCCTTAAAAGCAAGGATGGTGAGGGACTTTGTCCATATACTTTAAACATATTATCAGGTGAAACCAGTCCATCGAAAAGAGCATCATGCTTGGCAAACTAGAGGGGCAATGAGAAGGAGAAAGACTCTCAGCAAGATGGTTGTCACAGTAGCTGTAAAGATGGACTGGAAGATAACACTTGTGAGGATGGTGCCGTGCACAGCGGTGCTCCTTCTGTGGTCATCGGATGACTCTGAGATGGAACTGCCTTCATGACCCTTCACAATGATGACAGGTGCAGATCACACAACATTTCTGCTGGAAACAAAGAGGACTGGAAACACAAACTGATCAAGATTAAACTACAGATTATATCACAATTTGAAGAAAATGAAAACTCTTCCAATTGGGCCACTAAATAAACATAGTTAAAAATAGAAAAAAGTTTAAACATGTTAAAGATTGCATTTTACTCAGATCTATAATTAATATTCATGGAAGTAGCAGTCTAGAAATTAAACAGAATATGCATTTGGAAAATCTGCTGAAAAAACACGAATGTGTTAAGGAGCAAAAATATCACATTGAGGACTTAGGTGTGCTTACCCAAACTATATTATTTTAACAACTTCATATGCATGTGAAAGCCGAAAAGGGGAAACCAGAAAAGAATTGTTGCATTTGAATTATAGTGCTGGCAAAGAATGTTGAAATTAACACCGACTTTCTGAAAGACAAACAGATCCATCTTGGAAGAGCTATACCCAGAACACTCCTTAGACCTGAGAACACTGACACCTTCTTTCCTGTACTTTGGACATGCTGTCAGAAGGTTCCCTGAAAAGGACATGTGTCATAAAGTAGAGGGTGGTTGGAAAAGAGGAAGACACTCTAGGAGATGGATTGACAAAAGTGGGGCAACAATGTGCTCAAACGTGACAGCAATTGTGAGTATAGCAGAGAACCCAGGAGTACTCAGCTCTTTTGTACGCAGGGTTACTATGAGTTTGCACTTAAAGCAACACTTTTTATGCACCTGGCTTTCATTTTATACCCAGAGTCTCTCAGACATCCATGTTCTTTATCGGATTTTACTATAAAACAGCGGTTCTGAACCTGTGGGTCGCAACCCTTGAAGTGGAACGACCCTTTCACAGGGGTCACCTGATTCATAACAGTAGTAAAATTGCAATGATGAAGTAGCAACAAAAATCATTTTACGGTTGGAGGTTCACCACCACATGAGGAAGTGTATTAAAGGGTCATGGCATCAGGAAGGTTGAGAACCACTGCTATAAAAGAAAATCAAAAGGAAGACACACTGCTGCTAACATTCAAAAGGCAAAACAGAAGCCATGAAAACCAGATGATTGTCCTTATAAGAGCTTTGCTGTTTTATTCTCTCTCTTCCTTTAGCCTCACAGTAACTGATCTAATTGGACTCACTGCAAATTTCTCCATTGTGTAGAGACATTTAGCCCTTCAAGTTACATAATTTCATGAGGCATATCATTGCTTTATTCAATGATTTTCTCCAAAAAGCATATCTGAATAATGTGAAGGAGGTATTCCTATCCCCTAGTAAAAATTCTCAGAGTCAAGAAGAAAGAGTATAAGATTTAAAGAAAGTCAAAGGGATATATTTTATATATATATATATTTGAGTTTCCTACTGTCGGTATTGTTATTAAGTATCATCTAGTCTGTCCCAACCCATAGCAACCCTATATACAACAGAACAAGACAGTGCCATCCTCACAATTGTTCTTGTGCTTGAACCCAAACTTGCAGCCACTGTGTCAAACCATCTCATCAAGGGCCTTCCACTTTTTCAGTGCTCCTCCACTTTACCAGGCATGATATACTTATCCAGGGACTTGGCTCTCTTAACAACACGTCCAAGGCTCATAAGACAAAGTCTTGCCATCCTTGTCTTTAAGGAGCATTTTGGCTGTACTTCTTCCAAGACAGATTTGTTGGTTCTTTTGGCATTTCATGGTACAATACTCTTCACAAGGACCAAGATTCAAATGCACATATTTTTCTTTGGTCTTCCTTATTCAATGTCCCGCTTCTATATTATGGGGAAAAGCCGCTTGTCCCTTAGGCAAACGGGAGAGGAAGACCACCTTTCGTGGCCCAAGGCCGTGGAAGCATGCTAAGGGCTCATCCTTGGGAGCTGATTTGAAGCATCTGTTGGCCTGTTTATCCCCCTGAGATTAAAGGGGCACTTTGACTCCTCTTCCTTGGCAAAAGCTGCAGGAACCAGTCACCTGCAAACTTACCAGTTTTTTCATGGTCCCAGACTCATCCTCCCCTCAATTCTAAGAATAACTTGGTTGAAGTATTAATGCTCCTTTGTATACTCTTAAAGAATTGTACTGTTCTTCTGTGTAAACCTGTCCTGTGTTGCAGGCTGTGTGCTGCGAAAGTATCTAAGCCTGCCCAGAATAAAGCTCTGGGCCCTGGAGTGCCTCTCCTGCAGGGATCCTCACTAGAGGGGATCACTTTTGGCTCTTCCTTTTGCATATACATATCTCCTTGCAGATCTTGCTCCCTCTTGAGCCTGTTTGTAATGTAAAATATGAGCCAGTCTCTACATTATACACAATATACGCCATGTGATATTGTTCTATAACTTAAACATTCTGTTGGGTCACCTTTCTTGGGAATGGGCACAAATGTGGATCTCTTCTAGACATTTGGCCAAGTAGCTGTCTTTCAAACTTCCTGACATAGATGGGTGAGTCCTCCAAGTGCTTCATCAACCATTCAAGAAATGCAAATCTATACAATGGTGAGATACCACCTCACACCAGCACTAAAAGCAAAGTTTTAAAAGTAAGAATATAACAAATGTTGGAGAAAATGTGAAGAGATTCGAACCCTTACACATTTGTTGATGTAACTAGAAAACTCTACCACTACTGTGGAAATTATTATGATGCTTCTTCAAATAAACGGGAATAGAAATACCCTATGACCTAGCAGTCTTTTTACTTGGTAGACACCCTAAAGAAATAAGAGCAGAGCACAAGCAGATATAGGTACATTCATATTCATTACTGTACCACTATTCACAATAGCAAGGAGAAGGAAACAACTTAAATAACTCTGAGTGGAGGAATTGAGTTAGTTAATTGTGCCAGCCTGGCCGATAATCACATGTGGTGCTGGTTGAAAGG
>NW_022111378.1:2853931-2858852 GCF_000313985.2 Echinops telfairi | reverse complement strand
TTATTATAAAACAAATTATCAAGATAGAAAACATGGATTTTACCAAGAGGCAAACTTCATAAAATTGAGAGAAGCAAGAAGAAAATCATATAGGTATTTGCTTAGACAACACAATATTGAAATGACAGAATAGTGAGTATGACATATGGAAACATGTATTGTGGCTACAGCACTTGCATCAGTACAGTATTTAAGTGAAAATGACATATCAATGGAATAGTAAAGCCCAGAAATAGACCAATGCACTTGTACGAATTTCCTATATGAACAATATGGAATAAAAATCAACAAAGAGAGAATTGACTATTCAGTTGAGTGGGTGATAAAAAGAGCTGACAATTTTGTGAGGAAGAATGTGTTAGATTCTTCCCTTGTACCACACAGTACATCCTCCACACACATATTTCAAATGACTTTATGGTCAAAATTAGCATATACAACTTAAATACTAGGGAAACATGTCTTTACTATTTGAAGAAAATGAGCTTTTTCAAGGATGAAATGCAGCAAAAAAGAAATTGAATCCAAATATTTCTTAATAAAAAGTTAAATTCCTATATGGCAAGTAACACCATATATGTTTAAAATTAGCACAAAAATGGAGATATATTTATAGTCATAAAAACTGATATACCCAATGACATAAACTGTTATTGGGGGCACATATTGGTATGACTTGTTGCAGAGCAATTTGGTAATAACTATCAAGATTTTACATTAAAATACATTAATTATCACAACCTACTGAAATCCAGATAGCTGAAAGAATATAGAAGGGGGGTATATTTTGAGAGACTATGGTTTACATTCAAATTAGACTAAAATTTTCTAAATGCACTGGGTTATTTATCGAACAAACATTTGTTACTGATTAGTAGGTGCATTATGGAATGTCATCCTTTGTGTAGTATGTATACAAAGATGCACAAAATTATGAAATGTTATTTAATAGAAAAATGACATTTATCTATTAATTATTAATATTGAAATGCATTTCTTAACTCTAACATGCACGGAATTCTGGTTATGTTCTTAGAACATAGAAAGCAAAGTATAGAAAAGCAAAGTATAAATGTTACATAGTATCAAAAGTTTCTGTAAGCATAATGTACAGAATGGAAGGAACTATATGGAAACTGTATATCTAATAAGGGTTTATATCTAATTTATATACAGTATATATACAGTATATATATACATACTGTATATATGTATATGTATATAAATTAGATATAAACCCTTATTAGATATACTTCAAAAAGCCAATTTAAACATTGGCAACAGAACTTGAACAGATAGGTCTATAAAGAAGATTTATATATAGCCAGAAAACACATGAAAAGATGCTCAAAGTAATCAGGCACCAGGGAAATGGAAATCAAGCCCACAAGGAATGAGATGATATTTCATTGTCACTAGGTTGCGTTAAACATTGGAAAATTACAACTCTGACAAAGATATGGAGAAATTACAACACTTCTACATTGTTTTGGGGAATATAAACGAGTTCAGCAGCTGTGGAAGAAGAATGAAGGTCCTTGGAAAAGTTAAATATGTTGTTGTTTTTGTTAGGTGCCATCACATTGGGTCTGAGCCACAGCAATATTATTCACAACAGAAGGAAACATTGCACTGTCCAGTGCCATCCTCACAAGTCTTCCAAAACTTAGCCCATTGTTGAAGCCATGGTGTCAGTCCATCTCAGTGAGGGCCTTCCTCATTGTCACTGCCCCTCCACTTTACCAAGCTTGATGTCCTTTTCCAGGAACTGGTCTCTCCTGATAGCATGCCCAAAGTGTATAAGATAAGGTCTAGCGATCTTGTTTCTAAGGAGCACTCTGGACTTACTCTTAAAACAGATCAGCTTGTCCTTTTAGCAGTCTGTGGTACTTTAAATATTCTTCTCTATACCACATATGTCACTTGATAAATAAGAAGGGGTGGAGTCTAGCCTGTCAATCAAGTCACAGCCTGGTGATCCCTCCTTGTGGTCATGGCCTTCTCATGAGGATTCTGGGACTTCCTCTCTTCCTCCCTGGAGGCAGGACATTCTCTCTGCTTCCCATTCCAGTAGACAAGTCTCCTGGAGCCATAATGATGGCAGCCAGAGCCTTGGAGATGCATCCACACCATTGGAGGCCCAGGACTTTCCACCCACCAGCCTGTGATCTTCCTGCATTTGGCATCATTGCATGTGCTACATGATTCTAAAGAGGAATCCATGGCTAATATCAGACTTATGGGCTAATATCAAACTTATGGACTTGATCTGGACTGGGCTAGGATCTTTTTTTGATGTACAGTACTTGTAATCTTGAAGTCACTTGCAATCATTAGCTGCCCCCCCCCAACCCTGGCTATTATATTTGAATTGTCAGCAAATTACGGCAAATTATATGCATGCACACTTAGAATCTTCATTTCTTAACATTATGAGTCTTCATTCTATTTAAAACAACAAATATATTATGGAAGGATGTAAGGTAGATTGGGCTATGGAATCCTCTTGCCTGTGCTTTATGCTTTTAATTGTTGCTAATATAACTGAACCTATAGATACACTGCCCTACCACACTATAACTACCCAGTAAACTCATGTAATCATCAAAGCATTGAAACATCTACTATTTCAAAAAGTGTATGTATAAAAGTGAAGTGTAATTTATTGATCAGTTTTTGCTTAGGCAACAAATAAAAAATTAAAATCGTACTTCAAAAATTTCAGATAAACAAGCAAACAGAAAAATTCCAAGTATGTATAAACTAAGGCTAACTTTTCGTGATGAAGTAGAAAAATACACAAATCTTTGTTTTCTGACAGAAAAAATAGCACTAATTAGAGGCAATATTGGTTTTATTAATTTTTCCTCAAAAATTTCATGTGTAGCCAAATTCATTTTGTAGATAAATGTGGGTTGGGGAATGAAAAGCTGTCAATAAATCAGTTTTAAGAATTTGGCTACTGCTTAAAAGGTCCTAACCCAAACAGAGGTGCCTCATAAGTCAGTTCGATAATCTGCTTTTGAAAGGTTGCTGCATTGAAAACCCTCTGAGGCAGTTCTGTTCTGCACACAGCACACCAAAACCTACTCTCAGTTATGATAGAAATGGAGAGAAGCGCCCAATGGCTATGAGCATTGCCAAGGGAATCTACGGAGGCTAACCCAACTAAAGGCAGTTCCTTACCCTAAAGAAGGTTCTTTTAAACAATGAGGTGCAGAAGTAATGTGATTAGAATAGTTAAAAATTAAATGTTTTAAAAGAATAATAAAATCATCAGAACAAAATGAGGAATGGCCAGAACCCATTGCCATGAATTTAAATTGCACATATTGTGACCCTATAGGACAAAGTAGAGCTACCTGTAGACTCTCGAAGGCTCTGAATCTTTCCAGAATCACAAATCTTTCTCCAGAACAAATGAAGTGTTTGAACCATTGGGTTTCTGGTGAACAGCCCAGTCCCTAACCCACTGAAGTCCCAGGCTCCTACAGAAGGCCATGTCCTTTAAAGTCGGATACAGTTAACAGAACTTACACTTTTCTTTCATCTGTTTCTGGGCCATTAGGTGTTAGCCAAGGTTTGGTAAACATGCAAAGCAATCTACATGCTGTTATCCTCACCATTTGAAAAGGGCTAGGTGCTGATTCACTTATTAACTTAACAGCATGAGGCTATAGTGATGCCTTGTTGAATTTTGGCAAGTCAAACGGCGGTATTTAGTATGTTGATGATTTCCAAAAAACACTTTTGTAAGCTTGTTTAAAGTTTCAACAGATAAAGAGATATGCAAATTACAGCATACTGTAATAGAAAGAAATAGATAGAAATGAAAGAATTGATTTCTCTTTTCATGGTTTAAACAATATGTCTTGTAGTTGCATTCATTTAAAAGTTTCAAACCAATAATTATTAACTGGTGTTCTAGTGTATGACTCCAACAGCCCTTCTTCCCTAAGGCCAATTAATTATCACCTTATGTGCCACGCACCTGAAGCTAAATACAGTTGTGTAGTTAAAAATGTCCACTAATGATCAGGAGATAGTATACTTGTGCAAAATTCTAATTTTGCACCTTAATATTTCTTCTTATATGTTTAGCGCAACACAAATGTTACTGACACAGGATCAAGGCATATACCTGAACAACTTTTAGTCTTCAAATTAATTATGTTTGAAATGATGTGAGCCACATTGTCTTTAAATATTTTCCCTGACTGTATCATGTTTATAATGCCTGTTCATTCCTTAGGCACTAATACCTAAGCTTCAATAACAATCTCCTACACTTATTCCAAGGTAACTGTTCCAATATGTAAATTCCTGAAATAGCTAAAAAGCGAATTAAAAAATAAGTCATGGTATCCATAACCTACAGATGCCATTATGTTTGGCTCAGTCAAGCAGAAATGAGTAGAAGCTTCTGTGTGCGTACGCCTCCAACTCACAGATCCATGTTTTACACCAATTGACCCAGTCCATTCCTTGACCTCAGCTGCAAAACTAAGTTAACAAAAGATAAACTATTTGCAGATATGCCAGCTTCTTATGCTGGACACTAAAGAAAAATGTGCTTGGCTGATTCAATCATCTCTTCAAAAATGTGAAATAAAGAACACCAAAAAAATATTTGATTAATAGGAAGGGGAACATAAAGGAACAGGAGGAGCCAGAGGATACTACTGTCCAGAAATGAAAATTCTGTAGGTAACTGGACATCCCCTTACAGAACGGTCTCGGGGAGGAGATGAGCCAGTCAGGGTGCAGTGTAGCAACCATGAAACATACAACTTTCCTCTAGTCCTGAATGCCTCCGCCCCTCCCTCTCCCCCCACCACTATCATGATCCCTTACAAATATTCTACCTTACAAATATGGATAGACCAGAGAATGTACACTGGTACAGATAGGAACTGGAAAC
>NW_022111378.1:2850381-2853549 GCF_000313985.2 Echinops telfairi | reverse complement strand
AAAAAAAAGAAATGAAAATTCTAGGGTAGCTATGATAATAGGTAACATGTCAGAAAGACATGAGAAAGACATGTGACTACTGAGACGAAAGAAGAAAAAAAAAGAAAGAAAGAAAAGAAAGTAGCCGGTTCCTAGAACGGACGATGTTTCTGAAGCATCCCTTCATGGGTATTGTTATAGATTGAATAAGTTCCCTGAACTTATGTGTTGGAATTCTAACTCCTATACTGTGAATGCAAACTAATAGAATATAGAACAACAATCTTCCCTAAAACAATGTAATCGAGTCCATCTATTAGTTGAGATCATACCAGTAGAGGAAGAATCTAACCCTAATCACTTCTGACCTGTATAAAGGACAACATAGAGACAGGCACGCAGACACAGAGGAAGGCAGCCTCTTGGGTATCCCGGGAGACAGATGAATCTGTCAGCCCAGCAACTGCAAAGAGTACCAGCAGCTGTTAGGAAATGATGTAACAAAGTCATTTTCACAGGGACTAGGCAGTATGGATTCAACATATCCTTTGGGGGGACAAACTTCAACATGATTATGGTGTACACACTTCTAATTCAGGGTTGGTGATAATACAAACCCAATTGCACAGATACTTGCCTTGGCTTATCAGTATGAAAATGGTCATGTTTCGACAGTATCTTAATTAGAAATACCACACATGAATGATCTTAACAGACATCTGTTTTCCCATAGAAAGCCTAGAAGTCAATATTCTGAGCTCTAGCTCAGAAGGCAGTTTTACTCTGGACTCTGGAAGAAGGCCCTTGTTTCTTCAGCTCTTGCTTCCTGGTTCCTTGAGATCTTGTGTTTTTCCTTTCCATTTTAGACAGTCTCTCTCTGGGTTTGCTTGTCCAATTCTTTTGATATCTTCTAATAGATTGACTCATAATGCACCATCCCCTAATCCTGTCTCATTAACATAGCAAAGACAATCCATTCTCAAATGAAGTCATAGTTATATAGGCATAGAGGTTAGGATTTACTACATACATATACATATATGTTTACATTGGCAGAGGGAGGACATAATTAAACACACAGAATACAATAACTACAAGGATTCAAACTTGGGTCTTTCTGACTTTAAACCAGATTCCTTCTAACTGGAGATTAGATCATTGAAACAGGAGTAACTAGAATTTATTAAGTTTTAGTTTTAAAGGTTTAAGAAGGCTTCAAAAAGTTTAAGAAACAATTCCATTATCGGTTAATTCTATTTTCCATGAATTTCTTGAAGTCCCTTGTACGCAGCAACATATCAACATTCAGCAACATTTGGTATTTTCAATGAGTTCCTTTTATGGGTATTGCTATTGTCTTTATTGTGGCGATAAAGAAGCTGAGGTATGCCATTTAAATAATTTGATCAAGATCACATCATTAGTGCATCACTGAAGTCAAAGTTTAATGACAAACAGTATAACTTTGCTACCATTTGTAACAATACCCACCATGCTAAAAGTATAATTGTGTCTCCCAAAACACCAGAGACAGCGTGGTAGTTGTGATGATTTTACCAGTGAGACCTGCCGGTTGGCGCCTCATTGCTTTTCTCATATCTAAAGTCAATATTCTTTTTAGCAGGAAGGTGCCTGAGAAACTTGGCTCTGTGTTGTTACTTGTTGTAGGCTGAGACTTATGGGTTGTGGGTCATAGTGGTTCGACATAATGTGACAGGATTGCTTAGTTGCCCCTGAGCAATTTCAGAGATGGAGAGCCACTAGTTACCCTAACTCATCTAGAGCATTTGAATCATGAGTCTGGAGAGAGCAATGATAGGTTCAGAAGAGATTGTCAGGGAAAGCCAGCAATAAACAAACCTCTGGACTTAGAGTGCTTTACGATACTATATACTCAGTGTTTTATTAGTGTCGTAAATTAAATACAGAGAGACCAAGTGAGGTAAGATAAAGATTGTCAAAAGATAAATACCTGTGATAAAATAGATAATTTCTTCATATTTCAGTTCATTTGCTAATGATTGAAATGGACTCAGATAGTTTAGATATATATGTCCAATACAGTCAGTTTCCAGGTTACTAAAGAGCTCCATTCCCGTGTCTTTAAGTATTCAAGTGGAATTTGTAGTTGAGATAGGTGTATTATGTTCTTATGCCTTACGTTAGTGCAAAAAGGAGCCCCGATGATGTGTTTGACTGCTAGCCAAAAGGTCAGTGGTTCAGACAATCCAGCGTCCCCATGTGAGAAAGATGAGGCTGTTTGCTTCGGATTGCTAAGTATTGATTTGACGGCCGGGGGTTTGGGGTTAGGGCACGGAAAGGCTTCAAGCTTTGTCCATGATTGAAAAGCTACACATGCAGCAGGTGCTTGTGAAGACGTTGTGGCGAGGGGCACTGGTGGTGCAGTGGTTAGGCATGGGGCTATTAACTGCCGAGTCAGTAGTTGGAAACCACCAGTTGCTCCGCGGGAGAAAGCCTGGGCTTTCTATGCCCATCCTCCAAGGGTCAGTAGGAGTCAGCACGGACTAGATGCCAGTGAGTGAGTTTTGAGTGAGAGGTTGGTCCGGTTATTTCAACGTGATGGCACATTTACATCATAAATGGAACCTAAGTGTCACTGTGAGTCCGGTAAGGGTAGGTATTCTACTCTGAAGGAGAAAGGTGAGATGAGTGTGTCTTTTTGGGAAGTATTTGCAAAGCCTCAAAGGCCACGTTGGAATCCACTCCACGGCAGTTTTTGTTTGTTTTTAATGGACAAGTAGGAATTGTCTGTGAATTAGACAGTGGTAACCTGAGGGTTAACATATGTTGCACTAAAATTTTATTAAGGGAATCGTCAGTGTTTTATTTTCCTTCTATTTAAAAATCCAATGATTTCAACACCCCATACATATCATGCATCTCAAAACATTTATATCCAACTCCTGTAATTAATCACAGACACTTTTCTGAATGCAAGGCAAACAGAATTTATTTTATTTACTTACTTATTTATATATTTATCAATCCATTTTTTAAACAGTTACTGAGTCTCTTCTTGGTTTCACAGGTAATGACATAATAGAATTTAAACACCAAAGAATTGATAAATCTGTAAAATACAGATTAAAGGGGCCCCAAAGAAATTTCCAGAAAGTCTGAAATGAGAACTCTTCTTTCTGCTAAGTATGATCATCAGACTCACACCAA
>NW_022111378.1:2843874-2850007 GCF_000313985.2 Echinops telfairi | reverse complement strand
TCACTGCCATCCAGTAGATGCCCACGCATGTCCAAGCTCACTGCCATCCAGTAGATGCCCACGCATGTCCAAGCTCACTGCCATAAGTTCCATTCTGACTCATAGCAGTTTATGTCAATTGGGGGATTTCAGCAGGGCCAATTCAAAAATAAAAGAATTCCCTCTTTCATGGCATTATGTTCCACCGTGGAAGGTGGTCTTATGTACCAATTATCCTTGGAACATTGCCTCTTTTATTGAATTATTTTACCTAGACTCATTAGGGATGATGAGAAACCACCTTCATTTCCCACAATTTATGGCTGAAATATCAGTGATACTTGGGGTGTGTAAGAGTCTGCCAATGCCTTCATTAACTTACCTCGCCTTTAGGTCACATTAAATTTGCTTATAATATGATGTTCTAATTCTTCATACTGGCATAGAAGTAGCTCCATTAATCTTGTTCCTTCTTATTAATTTGACTTTATTTCTTGTTATACTGCTTTAATCAAGTGCACCTCTCTATTATCCAATGAGTATATAGCAACAAGAGTTAGCTTTTATCTGCATGGGTCCCTTCTGGAATATCCTTCCAGTTTTTGTTCCTCAATTATATTTTCTTCCCATCATTCAAGTTCAAATCCACCCCCGCAAAAAAGACTCTCAAATCATTTAGATGATATCAATGTCCTATCATATGAAACCTTATTGAATTTTTGTTTACATAAAGAATTTGATTTTTAATATATAAAACTGCTTCTACTAGCATATAATTTTCCCTGTGTTTACAAAGGAGCATAGAGTAAATCTTATACTTCTTTTCTTATCCACTTTGTGTTTAAGACTGTGCATAATCATTTGCATAGAAAACTGGAAAAATCTGTCCTCAATGCTCATATACTCACATAAACTTCTCAAGCTCTGCAAAAGCATTATTATATTACTCCATCAGCCATTTCTTCCTTAGGTTGGAAGTAAAAACTGATAGCATTACTGTCTAGTCCTTTTGTCCCAAGACTGTTGTGGCTCTCTCTCCAATAAGTAGGCAATAGATCCCGAGTCTACTAATAGATTATTAGGAAAAAAATAGCAATTGAATATGCAACCTAAAGAACAGTACCAGTGTTGTAGGCAGAAAATGGGAAAAAAACTCTTAAGGTAGTCAAATTTGAAAATTAAACCCATATCTGCTTTCACTTCTGCCAAAAGATAAATAGGCTCTACTAATATAACTTGTGAAAGACCTCTTTATGGACCAGGCAGCGTTTTGTTCTATTGCACACAGGGTTGCTTTGCCTGCAACCAACCCAACGGCACCAAACAACAACACGAGTTCGGGTCTTGGTTTGATTTACTTATGGAACTCGTGTCAGTTTGCAGATCAGCTGAGGATGGGTTTGTCTCAGCTGGACTCAGAATGTGCAGGTTTTTGGTGCTCTCTCACCCTTCAACAGCCTGCTCTGGGCTTGAACACTTGACGGTAGACAGGACACCAAGAAAGCCAGAGGAAGCACCCAGCGTTGCTTTCTTTCTTTTTAATTCATAAATCCTTTTATTGGGGATTCTTTTTTTTTTTTTTGGAGACTGTAAATCCTTATGGAAATAGACATCCTCGTCTTTCTCCCAGAGGAGTCGGTAGGTTTTTTTTTTTCTTTTTTAACATTTTATTAGGGGCTCACACAACTGTTATCCCAATCCATACACACATCAATTGTGTAAAGCGCATTTGTACATCGTTTCTCATTATTGGAGATTCTTATAGCTCTTATAACAATGAATACTTCAATTGTATCAAACACATTAGTACGTATGCTGTCATCATCGTGCTCAAGAAATTTTCTTTCTGCTTGAGCCCTTGGCACCAGCTCCTCTTTTTTCCTTCCCTCTTCCACTCTCTCACCCTTGTGGACCCCTAATGAATTATAAATTATTATTATTATCATATTTTACACTGTCCACTGTCTCCCTTTGCCCATGTTTCTGTCATTTGTTCCCCTGGGGGTGGGGGTGTTCTATGTATTATTATTGTTGGTTCCCCGTTTCTCCTACTTCTCCCCCCACCTTCCCCCTACCTTCATGGCATCACTACTCCCATTACTGTCCCTGAGGGGTTTATTTGTCCTGGATTCCATGTGTCATAAGCTTTTATCTGTACCAGTGTATATGCTCTGATCTAGCCGGATTTGTAAGGTAGAACTGGGGTTATAATGGGGGTGGGGTGGGGGGAGGAAGCATTAAAGAACTAAAGCAGTGGTTCTCAACTTTCCTAATGCCATGATCCTTTAATACAGTTCCTCATGTTGTCATGACCCCCAACCATGAAATTATTTTAGTCTCTATTTCATAACTGTAATTATGCTAGTTATGAATTATAATGTAAATATCTGATATGCAGGGTGTATTTTCATTGTTACAAACTGAACATAATTAAACATAATTAAAGCATAGTGATTAACCACAAAAATATGTAATTATATATTGTGAAATATTTATGTGTTTTCTGATGGCCCTAAGTGGACCCCTGTGAAAGGGTCGCTACCCACAGGTTGAGAAACGCTGAACTAAAGGAATGTTATGTGTTCTATCAGTGCTATGCTGTACCTTGACTGTCTCATTCTTTCCTTGTGACCCTTCTGTGAGGGAATGTCCTATTGTCTACAGACGGGCTTTGGATCTCCACTCTGAGCCCCATTGCTTGCATCAGTATATTTGTTTGTTTGGGGGCTTCTGATGCCTGGTACCTGGTAAGGTTGACACCTCATAATCACACAGGCTGGTGTGTCTCTTCCATGAGCGCTTTGTTGCTTCCCTACTAGATGACCACTTGTTTAACTTAAAGCCTTTAAGACCCCAGATTCTATATCTTTTAATAGCTGGGTCACCACATTTGCTATGCACCCATTTTGACTTCTATTGTGTTGCGAAGGTGAGCATCACAAAATGCCAGGATATTAGAACAAAGTTTTAGGTGTTGAGGGGAGGACTTGAGCAGAAACCCAATGTCCTTCTGCTACCTTAATACTTAACATTTAAATATATGTACATTGTATATCTCTATTGCTATATATTAATATATTTACATATGTGCATGCCTATGTTTATACCTCTATAAATGTCCTTTGCCTCTTAATTCTTTCCTCTATTTCTTTTTACTTTCCTCCTATCTCACTACCATGTTCGACCTTCATTAGACTCTCAGTACTTTGTCTCAGCTACATTGGACTTGATCAAACCATATCAGATATTCTAAGCCCTCCTTGCCATCGATCTTAGATCTCTTATTGTTCCCTTGTCCTTGGGTTTGTTGACTTCCCACTTCCTTTCTCCCACCTCCTCTTCTCCCATGTCTGTACACACACACCCCTGCCCCCATCCCCAACCCCACCCTCCCAGCCATAGGCCCAATTGTTTTCTCCTTGGGAGTGGTTACCCTGCCTATCTATATGGTTAGACATGAGAAAAAGGAAAAAGGAAAAAAAAGAGGAAAAAAAACCCTAGGTCTGTCTGCTGACCCTTATGCATGTTTTCCAGTTGGATCTGGTGAAATGTCACGCCCTGCTCACTGACTCCGAGGTCTATTTGCTGGAATCCTCAGGTGCTCTGTTGCTTTGTTCCCATTGCTGCTCTGTTGTGCTCCCTTCCTGTTTCCCTCCAGCTGAGTGGGGTGAGGGTCAGATCGGGCACACTTCCCACACCTAATCTCCAGTGCTGCCCCCTGTAACCCTGCGGGTCAGTGTCTCATGGTGGGGCCAGTCTCAAAGTCCTATCTCGTCATTGGCTGCTCAGAGCAGGCATGTTGTCCTGAGTCTCGGTGGGCCATGATGAAGTGCTCTTTCCCTCTCCCTCCCCCTCTCCCTTTTTCTCTTCCTCCTAGTTTGCTCCCATGTGGTCTGAGCAGACTCCTCACTCTCCCAGGGCTGTATCTTCACTGCTGGTCTCTACAGTGCATTCTTATGGGGAGTGGGTGTCAATTTAGCTGGGGCTGGGGCCTGCCCAGCAGACCTGTCTGTTAGTTGGCTGCTTCATGACTGAACTTGAAACAGGGTCCAAAGCCACTTCAGCCATATTCACTAGGTCCAGACAAGTCACAAACCACTAGTCAGACAAGATTCGAGGGCATTGGATGTAAACTCCGCTTTAAATAGGTGAGGTATGAGATAAAAAAGATTAGATTACAAAGGAGACATAAACCATTGTGGATATTTTAATAATAAATCTATTTTAAGAATTTTGTCTTATATTATCTCACACCTAAGATCTTATGTTCCAAAACACCAGTATGTCTTACTACGTGATCATGCCTCCATCTAAATACAAAAATGTCTATTCTCCCAACCCAGACTCAATGGTTTGCTTCTAACTCTCCATGACAAATCTTTCTATTCCAGTTTTTCACCTGAGTATTCTCCATTGTCGCACTCTCCACATACGTGCTTAGTCTTCAACCCTAAACAAACTGGAAAACAGTAATTATCCTCCCCACAACAGCGATTGCATTTATGCTCCAGGTTCCAGTCTTATTGTTATTTGTCATTTTATTGTTTGAATAATCCCTAGCCTAGGATTAGGGGAAAAATCACATACACACCAAATGATTGTAAAGTGGTCTTGTCATGAAGAACGTAGGAAAGTAGTAGGCATACGCGTTAGGAAGAAGGGGGGGGGGATAAGCAACAAGTAAATAGTAGACATAAAGCAAAATCCAGTAAAATCTATATTATTAAGCTTGTAGAAAGTAAAGAAATAACTTTTGAAGGTGATTCAGTTAAGCCCTTCACTACTAGCTAAAAGCTTAGTGGTTCTAATCCATCAAGAGACACCTTGGATGATAAACCTGATGATTTGGTTCTGAAATGTCATGACCAGAATTAACTTGATGACAACTCACTACCACAGAGAGGAAAATACATCATGGGTTACCCAGGCCAATCATTATTTTTACAATAAAATATGTGGGGAAGAAGAATCTTCTAGTTTAACTTCTTTAGCAATTCCCAATACAAGGCAGAGATGCAGATTGACCTGAAATAAAGGAACTAATTAGCTTTTGTAATTATATTTGGTGCCAAACCGAACATAATGTTTAATGGAGTCTTATTTTCTTCAAAGCCCAAAAGAATAAATGTTATCAAAAACTGGATATTTTATTTGCAGATTGTATAGCAGCTGTCAATTTCAATACAGAAAGGTGGAGGATAGGGAGCCATGAAAAGCAGTTATTTTATATTTATGGATGGCTCGGGAGTTTGAACAATTCAGGTCTAATTATATTTTCATCATGGCCTCACTTTATCAGAAACTTGTGACCTGAAATATGCTTGCTCAATGAATTTATCATAGCAAAGCAGAGAATCATGTTCAGCTGGACTAGACAATCATTGATGTAAGCTGCAGGGATACAAGTGGAATTTATGTCATTTATTATCCAAAGAAGAAAATAGATGTATGGTTAATTCAAAGAAGAAATTTTCTCTGGCGAATGGTAGCAGTTTTTCTCTTTGAACTATGATGCTGGATGACTGGGTAAAAATTAAGGACCAAAAATAGAAAAGTGAATCTATTAAATTGCGAGTCAGTCAGGAATTACGATGATCAAGATGCAATAGCCTGACCAAAGTAAAAAAGACAGAGGTCAAAAGGGGAGAGGAGTGGAGCTAGAATCCAGGAGGAGAGGCCAGAAGAGGATCTCCCAAGTGCTTGCTCTTCATTGACCCTCAGCACTGAAGCAAGTGCTTAACCTTCCTAAGGCCTCGACCCTTTAATACAGTTCCTCATGCTGTGGTGACCCCCTCAACCATAAAATTATTTTCATTGCTACTTCATAACTATAATCTTGCTACTGTTATGCATCGAGCAATCCCCAAAGGGGTCACAACCCACAGGTTGAGAACCACTGCCCTCAATGATCACTAAAGGTCATGGTACACAGTTAGTTATCTTGATTCTTGAGCTCTTAAGGTAAAGACACTTGCAACTTGTGAAATCTCATCATAAAAAGTGACTCCTTCCCCTTGCAGAGGGGTCTCTGGGAGGAGATGAGCCAATCAGGATGTGATGTAACAACAATGAAAAATACAACTTTCCTCTAGTTCCTAAATGTTTCCTCCCCACTCCCACTACCATGGCTCGAATTCGACCTTGCAAGTCTGGC
>NW_022111378.1:2840022-2842074 GCF_000313985.2 Echinops telfairi | reverse complement strand
ATTTTTTTTAGATGGACAAGGATTTTAAGGAAGGTATGGAAGAGTACAAGGATGAGCCAAGGAGGGAAAATATCTGGATGAATGAAGAAACTGTGACCGGGCTACAAAAACTGGTAGAAGAAGACCTCAGAACTATCATGGATGCAATAACTACAAGTTGGGTACTTGAGGGATTAAGCATTTTCAATTTTAAGCAACAATTTCCATTTAAGGCTTCAGCAAGCTTTTGACTCGATAAGTACTCAACGTGTTGCATGAAGATGCAGTAGCTAAAAGAGCTGATCTTTCCATCACTCTTTGAAAATAAACGATTGAAGTTAGTGAAGATTATTTTATGAATGAATTATAATTGGGGGTGAATTCTGGATGAGCTAGTATGATTCAGAGAGCAAGGGGCAATCAAAATAGAGGTATGTGAGGGGCTCTTTGACCACTCAAATTCAAAATAGAGGTTTTATAGCTCAGACAATGATGGGGACTGTTCATCAGCATCTCAAATTGGCAAATTTGATAGACTAGGAATAACAACCTGGCTATAAACTTCACAGGAAAGAGCATGATCATAATAACTTATTAAGAAGATGTTTTAAGAAAATTGAACACTGCTTTGGCAAGAAAACAGGTGGGGAAAATGTGCCAATGATTTTTTCTTTCATCAGAACTCATTCTTCAAGACTAGAAAGAATTGTCCTACAAGAATGTCATTGTGGAACCTTATCTCATCCAACATATAGTCTAGATAGCTATCCTTTCACTGATTTTTGTTCCCAAAACTCAAAGTACACTTAAAAAATAAAATCTGTCTCTCTCAAGAATGCCAACATTTCCTTTTGACATGGTGTGAATCATAAAGTACAGAATTCTCTGGTGAAAGGATTAAGATATGGAAACACTGCCTTCAGAAGTCCATAGGCCTGGCTAGAAGATATGTCAAGAATAAATAGCTTCATATTTTTATATTTTTGTTAAATAAAAAAGGTTCTATAATTTCATAGCAACATTTATTTTTGTTCTGTGAAATGAAATGACTACTACATTACCAGAAAGGAAAATATTATTTTATTGGTATTTGTTGAGCTCATGGTCAAGGAAAATCCTTTACATTCAGGTCTATACTAAGTGAAATAAAAAATTTACAAGAAGTGAAAAATATTATTTTATTGGCCTTTACAAATGTGTACACTTAGATCAAAATGTTATGTTTCGATGCATGCACAAGAACTAGAAGAGGATGCATGAACTGGAGGTAATTCATGTGTTTGAACATTCAAATTAGTAATGAGTCTTTCTTCTTATTACCAAATCATTTAATAGTTTTTATATTGATTTTTAAGAAAAATTTAAAGTCCTAAAATTTGTATTATGTGTATTACAGTTGTCTTAAAATATAAATAAGTAACCATTATTACATATTAAAAGCCACCACCTATTGGTAAATTGTCATACTGGGGTGGCTGGTATGTTCCCGGGATGCTGAAAGCTATGCCACCTCCAAATAGCAGGCTGTCCTAGGGTGACCAGGTTTCTGCAGACAGACTAGGAATAACAACCTGGCTATAAACTTCATAATGTATCTAATGAAAACCCTATAGACAATTAACACTCTATTACACTCAGAGAACTAAACAGATTTTCTAGTTCATGGCAAATTAGGGGTTGGAAAATAGAATAATTGGAGGAAGGGGTATGAGGGGAGGGTGGGAAATGCAAAAGAAACCATAGCTGGCAGCTTTATAGACAGTCTGGTTTGGGCTGTTTGTTAAATCATCAGATCAGGAGCAATAGTTAAAATCTAATAAGTGTTCATTTTATGTTATAAGCACTATGTTCTTTTACTGGAAAAAAATGAAATTGGCAAGAATTTTATTCTACTTAGATCAACAATCATCACCCATTGAAGCAGCAGTCAAGAAACCAAAAGACATATTTCACTGGGTAAATTTGCTCCTAAAGACCTTCTTAAAATTCAAATAAAAATATTACAAGACTCACCTGACTTAACCATGCCTTAGCTGGACTTAAGGACCACTTAATCATGGTCTTTTCAATCAT
>NW_022111378.1:2815849-2838857 GCF_000313985.2 Echinops telfairi | reverse complement strand
AGTTCCAGGTGGTTATTCAAGGGTAGCTAACAATATCAGCAACATGTGTTTTTATATGATCTACCGATATACTACGTACGAACTGGTTTGCTGTTGGAACTTGACGCCACATGAGAAGAAACAGCTGCAAAAATCCATGAATAATCGAATTGTAGAATATATTAAACATGACGTTAGGAAAATTGGAAGTGCTCACAAATGAAGGGGAAAACATAAAAATATTTCATTTTTTTATGTGTAAACATAATCAATACTCTTGGAAGCAGCAGTCCAGAAATCAAATGAAATATTGCCTTGGACAAATCTGCTGCCCAAGACTTCTTTAAATTATTAAAGAGCAAATATGCCACATTGAGAACTAAGGTGCACCCGACTCAAGACATGAAGTTTTCAATCATTTCATCTATGTGTGAAAATCGGACAATGAATGAGGAAGACGGAAAAGCATGGAAACACTTGGATTATGGTGTTGGCAAAGAAGGGATTGGACCGCTTGAAGAACAAATGTATCTTGGAGGTTGTACCATCAGAATGTTTCTTAGAATCCAGGATGGTGAGATTTCCTCTCACATACTTTGAAGACATTTTTAGGAGAGACCAATCCTCAGAGAAGGATATCATAATTTATAAATCAGCAAGAAAGAGATGAGCTGGTTTGTTATTCTGGCTTTAACAATGGACTAAAACATAACAATTGCTTGTCGAGAATTGCAATGCTTTGTTCTATGGTCTGTAAGTTTGTTTTGAGTGTAGTCAACTCAATGGTATCTAACAACATGCAATTTGCAAAGACTTTAGGTGGCTCAATGGTTTGTTTGTATTTTACTGCTAAATAAAAGTTGGCAGTTCACATTCAATAAATGATACTAGGGAAGCAAATGCTAGTCAGTCTACTTAGCTAAAAGTTATAGCTAAGAAAATTCTAAATTCTATTCTGTAATCTACAGAGTTTCAATTAGTTGGAATTGATTGCGGGGCAATTAACAAGTAAGGTGCTTAGTTTATTTTATGCTCATTCTCATAAAAATCCCAGGAGACATATTTATTCCCATTGCACATACAAGGGATTCAAGGCTTGGAAAAGTTATAAAATTCACCAAAAGTCATAGAAATAGTATGTTACAGAACTAGATTTGAAACTGGACATTCTGACAAGTGAACCTGCCCTCTAATAATGAATGAATATTCTGATAAATAGTATCATTTGGTTAGAATACCCTCTGTGAACTAAAGTATGCAGATATCCTGTCTTAGACAGGGTTCTCTAGAGAAACAAAACTAGGACACTTATGATGACAGATGGATAGATAGATAGATAGATATAGCATGAAGGAATATAACAGCTAATTAGTCCACACAGCAGTACAGAGAGCTCAGTTCAAGTCACTTCTATGGAACAGTTAATATACGGGAAGTCCTTCAACTCATTAGGGCTACTGGGTCCAAGGTTAAGGAAGCAGAGAGCTGAGTTATCCTTTGGGAAATGCAGGCAGTCTGGCCACAGGCAGCAAACAGCAGGGTGGGTTACCAAAAGTCTGCAGCTCAGGAGCTTAGCAAAGCAGGTCAGGATGGGATATTGACCTCAAGCAGTACAAGACAACAGGATCCACCAGTTTCAAGTTCAAGTGATATGTACACCAGGAGCACAGCAAAGCAGGTGTTAAAGGAACTTCAAGCTCTAGTGACATGATCCATGGGTTGGCTGTCCCACAAGAAGTATAGCTCACAAGCTGAGGCAGAGAGCTAGCTAAAGCAGCTGCATGCTGGTCTGATCACCAGAGAACAAGAGAGAGAGGGGCAGACCTTACTGAACCATTTATCTCTTTGTCCTCCAATCAAATTGCGACCTTATGAATTCCACATGTTCCTATTGCCAGGTTGGCACAATAAACCTAGCTACCACATATCCTTACCAAATTATTTGAACTGAAAGACATATATGTAAGTAATGTGTAAATTTCAGTTATCTAGAAAGCCATATGTATGATTTTGTTTCCTTATAAATGAAGTAGTGTTGTTTCTCTGTACTCACTAATTTTCACTTGTAAGTTAAGAATCAGTTCATGCTGAGTAAAATTAAACGCAATTTTCACAAAATGTACTTACAATACCCCGTGTTTTTCTTTCCAGACATTTTAAATTGTTTTAAAATTTTCCAGAAACAAGATTACAGTTCTCGCAAGGGTTTTTAATAAAGTCTAAGTAGATGTTCTGGTATTAGTTTTTAAAATGCTGAGTCAAAGAATAATGGTAATTTAGTCTGGAGAACTTTAAAAAGAGTTATGCAGTTAAGTCACTTCAACGCCATATCCTATCTCCTAGTTAGATCTTATTACAGGCTTTAAAAAGTAAAACAGAACAAAACAAAAAAACAGTGGAATTTTCTTTTCCTGCCTGGCCATATTCAGAAACTGGTATTGATAAAAGCATGGCTGTGTTTTTGTGCATTTTAAGGTTTTACAAGCACTAAAGATTTTATAAGTGTCCCCACCTGGCTGGTCAGATATCTTTGTGGGCTTCTATGTTTGTTAAAATTTATTGCCACAGGGATCTTTGAGTATAATGAATTGACTCATTTTGTTGGAGTTGATTAGCTTCATGTTTTATTGTGTTGAATAGGTAATCAAACATACTATTTGCCCCAAGTTTTCTATAATAAATTCTGAAACATTTGTTGCTGCAAAGAGAAAAGCAGTTGGCTTAGTCCTGATTTAAGAATGTTACAAAGCATTTTTTCCTAACTGAGAAAAATTTAATATGAACTGGATACTCTCTACCAGGAATACTAGGATCACGGAATCAGCAACATTGATGAGCAGGTTTCACAAGGAGATGTGTGTGTTTTAATCAGATCCAACATCTAAATGAATGAGTCTCCCAGCACCCAGAGGCAGGGGGTTGGGTGAGGTGGGGAATGAAACCTGTCTTTTAAAGCTCTTACATAATCTGATACCCAAGGGGAAATGAAGAAGAATGTCAATAACATAATTCAATGTTAGCATTTGAATGTTTTCTTAACTTTTGAATTGTGCTCGCCTGATTTTCTGAGACACAGGTAGAAAGCCTTAATATGTTTGAACTATTGATAAGTACTGATATACATATTATAAGCAAGACTAGACTATTTTACCCAAACTCACCCACTGTCATTTAGTCAATTCTGACTCATAGTGAATGTGATATGTAGGTTATTGTGCCAACCTGGCCAATAGGAACATGTGGGATTAATAGGTTGAGTATGATTAGAGGACAAAGAGATAAATGGCTCCGCACAGCCCACCCCCTCTCTCTTGCTCTCTGGTGAACCTTAGCTATTCTCTGCCTCAACTTGTGAGCTACACCACTTGTGGGACAGCCAACCTGTGGATCGTTTTGCTAGAGCTTGAAGTTCCTTTGAGACCTGCTTTGCCAACCCGCTGGTGTGTAAATCACTTGAGTTTGAGACTGGTAGATCCTGTTGTCTTGCGCTACTTGAGTTCGCTATCCTATCCAAGCCAGCTTTGCCAAGCTCCTGAGCGGCTGACTGTTAGTGACCTGCTCTGTGGTTTGCTGCCTGTGGACAGAATCTGTTTGCATTGCCAAGGGAAAACTCAGCTCTCGGTTTCCTGAAGCTTGGACTGAGCAGCCCTAATGAGTTGAAGGCCTTCCAGTATATTAACTGTTCCATAGAAGTGAGTTGAACTGAGCCCTCTGTACCACTGTGTGGACTAATTAGCTGTTATATTCCTTCATGCTGTATGTATCTATCCTCTGGTATAAGTATATGTATATATGTATGTATATATAATCATAAATGTCCTGGTTTTGTTTCTCTAGAGAACCCTGCCCAGCACAGAGAACCTATGAGACAGAATAGAACTGCCCATAAGGTTTCCAAGGAAAACTTCTGGTCTTTCTATTATTATTGAAACGCATAACCACTGTGCTATCAGAACTCCTCATGGACATTATTTACTTACACTATGCAATACACAGAGCTGGGCATCAGACAGTGTGTCTTGGCCTTGCTGGGCATCAAAGAAAACTTAAGGTGTTCTTGTGGTAAGCACTTAGCTACTACCCAAAGGGTTGGCACTTAAAACCCACAGAAGTTCCTTAACATAGAAGTCTGCTGAAAAATCAGCCATGAAAATAACTACTGAGCACATTTCTCCTCTGACTCATTGGGGATTACCATATGAGTGAGAATCACTCTATGGAAACTACTAGTGTTATTGAACTGTTTGGACAGCTAAAAAATTTGCTCTTAGCAGTAGAAATCTTTGTTCAGAAACATGAGATAGGTAAAAAGGGTCATTTATCTTGGAGCTGCCCTGAAAGAAGGGTCAAGTTAGAAACCTCAACTCAATCTGCCATCTCCTACGTATGTACGAAGATACCAAGAAATATGTGGCCTAAGGAAAACTACCAGACTGGATAATCTTGTAGTTTAATTTGTCCCTTTGATTGCTGTGAATTCAGAACCAAATTCCTGCACTGGGAAACCAAAATTTACCAAAGGCAACTCCAATAATGAAAAATAACATTATTTTAATAGACTCCTTTGAGACCTCATAATCTAGGGGTTTAACTAGCATTCTGGGTGAAGCTATGACAAAATAATAATTTATAAATTATCAAGGGTTCATAAGGGAAGGAGGAGTGGGGAGGCAGGAGGAAAATGAGGAGCTGATGCCAGGGACTTAAGTGGAGAGCAAATGTTTTGAGAATGATGAGGGAAATGAATGTACAAATGTGCTTTACATAATTGATGTATGTATGGATTGTGATAAGAGTTGTGTGAGCCCCTAATAAAATGATTAAAAAAAACAAACCTTTCGATAGAGCTTTCTATCAAAATTAGGGTTCTTGCATGACACAAGCAATTGTATTTGACTCCTCTCCTAAAATTTGGCAGCCAAACCCATCCAGAGTACTATGGAAGGAATTCCCAATGATCTCTCTATAAAGATTGTGGCCAAAAAAATTCTGTGGAGCAATTCTTCTCTTTAACAATGGAGTGTCAGGAGTTGGAACTTACTTGACATCGGTGAACTTTTTTGTTTGTTAATTTGTGTCCAAACTTGAGTTTTCTCCAAGTACTCAGGCTCTGATTCTCAATAATATTGATCCAAAGTGGAGAAGATTTCATTGACCACTTACAGTAACTCATATGGAAGAGTGCAGCTTTCTGCTCTGAAAGGGGGAATTATAAGCATTCTTGGGAAGGAAAAGTCTTGAGATGGGATTGCTAAACTCTGTCCATTTCAATCCCAATTAAGTGCTTATTAGAAGTAACTAGGACTTCTTTATCCCCCAGATTTGTAAAATATGATTTTTACAGCAGTTCTAGATTTTAGAGCATAAAGTACAGAGTTCTTCCCCTTCCCCACAGTGTCTCCTTTTTCTTCCTTGTGGCACATTTGTGACAGCCAATGAACAAATATCATGCATTATTATAACTAATGAGATGCAAACCCAAAGGTCAGCAATTCAAACCCACCTGCTGCTCCACATGAGAACGAGCAGCCTTTCTACTCCTATAAAGAGTTGCAGACTAGGAAATCCACAGGGGCAGTTTTTCCGAGTACCGGAAGGTCACTAGGAACCTGCAGCAACTGGGTGGCAGTTAGTTGAGAAGGTCTTAGTTCATGTTAGAGTCTACTCTCTGTGTTGTTCCATTCCATGGGGTTTGGCAAGCAAAGTATGACTTGAAACCCTATGAATAGAATAGTTTCATTCAGTGTTGAGTTACCCACAAGCAAGAGACATATGGGCTTACTTATAAATATGTAGTAAAAATGTTAACCTTTTTTTGGTCACATAAAAGATTATATTTGTAGGTGTTACTGGTTTCCTTCTCCCTCTCAGTATCACAGAACTTTCTACAGCATCAACGCCTCTTTCCACATTTCACAATCCCTGACCGAGATACATGGAGCTGAGCTAAGTAGTGAGCCGTTTCATGCATTCTTCACCACAATCTCATGTGAAATGGTTTATGACTGGTTAGCAAATGAGCAAAAGGAAACCACTGTTTACCTGACGTACTTGGCAATCCTCCCTGGTTTTATTGCTCCTAAAATGCCCAGTGCTTCATCTATTTCATCCCTTCTTGTCCACTGATCACCGGCAGCTATTCATCTTTTCAATTTCTCTAGTTTTACATTTCCCCAGAATGTCATATTATTAGCATTGTATCTGGCTATTTCTCTCTGACTTCGTTTGCTTAGTAATTTGTATTTAAGCCTCTTCTGTGTCATTTCTTAGCCTGATAGCTCATTACTTTAATCCATTGTATAGATTACCACAGTTTGTTTATCCATTCAAGGCCATACTCTATTTTGGTGCCATCAAGGTATAGCTGACTCATAGTGGCCCTATGTAAATAGAGCAAAATACTGCCTGGTCCTGCATGATCCTCACAAAGACTGTTGTATTTTAGCACATTGTTGCAGCCACTGTCCTCTCTTTAGCTGCCTTACTACTTTGTCAAGCACCGCATTCTTTTCCAGTCACTGGTCTCTCCTAATAACATGTTCAAACTAAGTCTCACCACCCTCACCACGGTTCTTCTCAGGACCATTCTGGCTAAACTTCTTCCAAGACAGATTTGTTTGTTCTTCTGGTCGTCAATATTCTTTATCAAAACCATAACTCCAATACATCAATTGCTCTCCAGTTTTGCTTATTTAATAGCCGACTTTCAGATGCTTATGAGAAAACTGGCAGTACCATAGCTTGGGTCATGCATACCTTAGTCTTCAAAATGACATCCTTGCTCTTCAATGAATTAGGCAGCAAATGTGTCATCCATGACAATCACTCATTTGATTTCTTGTCTCTTCCTTTGGTAAGTGTTGAGTGTGGGTTCAAGTCCAATAAAATCCTTGACAGCTTCAATTTTTTCTCATGTTATCATGATGTTGTCTGTTCCTTCAGCTGTGAAGTTTCCCTTTGCTTTACATTGTGCTGCTGTTCACAGTGAAGACAGAAGGCCTTGATCTTGCTTGATTTCACCAAGTTCTTTAAGTCCTGTTCGATTTCAGCAGGCAAGGTTGTGTCATCTGCACATCAAAGGTTGTTAATAAGACTTTCTTCGATCCTGCTGCCTTATTCTTCTTCATATAATCCAGGACTATATCTGGAACCATTTTTCTGCTATTCATAAGATTTTCATTGGACACTTCCATAGAAATAGACAGCTTATTCCTTCGTTGTTGTCTGTTTTTAGTCTAGAAACTCCACTCCACTGAAACCTGCTCACCTTGGTTGAAGCCGCTAATATTTCAAAGACCTGGGACATGGCTTCTAGAATGACCGCAACATGCTAGCCATCACCATAGGACAAACCGACAGAAAAGTGGTAGAAGGGCATCTTAGTCACTCCAAATTTTTTAGGGAAACAAGAATAAAATAAACATGCTGTAAACATACGCAGCATTTAAAATATATATATTGTAAATTTGGCGAAGGTTTACAGAGCAGACCATCCATGTTAGCATTTAACAATTTATGCACATTTTGTTTCAGTTCATGCATTGCAAGCCCTTCCATGTATGCTCACTTATCCCACTTCGTCCCAATGTTTCCTGTTTCCATATACAATTGACAGGTTATTCAACCTGTCAATCAGGTCAAGGAAGAGCTTGATGGTGCCTTCTTAGGAGTGTGACCTTCTCATAAGGATGACACTGGGAACCTCTGCTTTTCTCTCTGCCTTCACCTCCTTGCTGGTTAGCCCAGATTGCTGCCAGAGCGATTGCCATTAGATCCACATGACTTTGCACCCACCTGCATTATGTCTCATTGCATGTGGTTGCATGCGTGAGTCTGAAGTGGCACTCATGGACTAGTATCAAACTTGTGGACTTGAGTTGGACTGGGCTGGGATGCTTTCTTGGTATAAAGATCTTTCTTATACGTACGTGTGTCTCCGGATTTGTTTCTCTAGTCAACCAGGTCAAACTCATCATGGTGCCTTGGGAATGGAGTATTAGAGAAACAAATCATGATGGTGGAGATTGGAGGCTTGTCTGACCCCTGCCTCATTGTAGTTTTTCTTCTTTGGCTAGCTGAAGGCCGGATATGACCACACTGTTTACTTGTTTACTGCAAAGACATGGGGAGTGAAGGTTTTGGTTCCTAGAAGTTGTCTTTGGTTATTTCTAACTGAAATGGTGAAAATGAACATGACAAATATAAAATTTGAGCTTAGGGGATGGAAATGCTGTTTGAACTTCTCAGAGGCTGTGCTACTTAGTCAAAATGGCTGACAGAAAGCCAGGCTCTGGCTTGATGCAGCCAGAGGCCCAAAGCCATATTGCATGTGAATGGGATAGTTTAGACAACAAAGGATTAAATTTGACTGTTTTAACAATGTATTTAGGATCTGGTTGTACTAGGATTTACAAAATTTTCCCCTACTTATTGTTATTGATATAATGTGTAATATAAATGCTTGTTCAAAGTATGAATAGAGAGTTTATAATGCCTTCAGCCATTACATTGGACCTATTAAATGAGTGTAGGATATGCCTGCAAAGAAGGCTTAAAAAGGTAAACCTCTCCCACTGCCTTGAGTGTTCAGGACATTTGTCTTTGAAAAGACTTACTGAGAGAGCTATTAGTACATTATGAAGGGGCGGGGGAAAGAGTCATTTGACCATTTTGAATTTTCAACTGGAGGTTTTCTGCTGAAGCTGGAAAAATCTGGAGCCAAGAATGAAGTATCCTATCTAGGACTGAATGTTACAGGGATCCCGTGGGCAGTCTGAAATGCTTGCTAGGTGACCACCTGGAACCACTCATTGAATAGAAGTGAAAGAAACAACAATACAGAGAGGGGTTGAGTCTGGTCACTGACACACACGAACCTGATGAACAGGGACTAGAGGAGAGTGGGTTGGCTGGTCTGAAGTCTAAAGAGATGTGGGAGACCTGAGCCTATGGCATGACCTGGCCCAAGGGGGCTACGGTTGTTGAGAACTAGTGAAGAGGCCAATGGGCACCCTAGTGAAGCTAAGGGAGGCGGCCCACATTGAGTTGGCCAAACCTGGCCAGATGAAGATAAGATGACTGAGTCTGCGAATTGGTGCATATTGCTGCTGACGTTATGCATGGTGTGACTGGATTTGACTTTGCGGATGGATACATATTCACAAGGTTCCAACTGGAAGGAAGGTTCTTCACACCAAAGACTCTGCTTATCTTCTCAGAGCACTGAACTGATATAAGTTGGCAGTATAGAAATTGGATACTCAAAATGGAGTGTTGGTGGTTGGAGGGGTGATAAAGGCATGACCAGGCTAGCTTACAAACTTTCATTGGTGGGAGAATATGTTGATGGGATTATAGAATTATAATCCTATAAATTAAATTGTTAGGCATAGGTTTTTGTTTTATCACTTAGATAGTAATATGTTTAAATGAGGCTGGTGCATTTTGAGCTGTATGCATTTTTTAGTTTTATTCTGTTAGGCACAAAAATGATTTTAATATTATCCTTGTTTTAAAAATTATATATGGCCAAAGAGTTGTGTAAAGGTCTCATGTTGACAAGTGGTGTACTGTGGTAATTACATAATTTTATGTCAACTTGAAGATATGTAAAAGTATAGAGGTGTTATCCAATCTGTCAATCAGGCTACAGCCTGATGGTGCCTCCTTGTGAACATGGCCTTCTCATAAAGAGGTTTCTGGGAAGCTCCCCTTCTTCATTCTCTACCTTCACCTTCTGGTTGGCTGACCCTAAGTGCTGCCAGAGCTACCGTGATTAGATCCACATGATTTTGCACTCACCGGCCTGTGATCCTCCTGCTTCTGTATCATTGTATGTGGTTGTTGAATCTGAAGAGGGACTTCCATATTAGTATTGGCCTTATGGACTTGAGTTGGATTTGGCTGGGGTGCTTTCTTGATATACACATATTTCTATAGTGTGAGCTTTCTGTTGGCTCACTTTTCTTTGGAATGGATTCAAATGTAGATCTCTTTCAGTCAGTTGGTCAAGTAGATGTCATCCAATTTTCCTGGCATAGACGAGTGAGTGCAAAATTCTGTGGATGCCCACACCATGCACAAAAAATGAACTCAACATGGGACAAAAACCTATATAATAAACTCCAGAACCATAAAGATCCTCACCAAAAGAGCAGGGACAAACTTAAGGGGCCTAATATAAAGCATAAGCACATTACCAAATATAATGAAAGATATACACATTATAGAAGACAAAATACATGACTTGGACCTTCTAAAAATATGACATTTTTGCACTTCAAAAGACTTCATAAAAAGTTGACTAAGTACCCATAGATTGGGGGAAAATTTAATAATAATAATCCATAAGATAAAGGGCTAATCTCCAAAATCTATAGAAACCTCAACATCATAACAAGAAAACTAAAAATAACACAGTAAAAATATATTAGCAAAAGACATGAATAAACAATTTATCAAAGACTACATCCAGGCAGCCAACAACCAAATAAAGAAATGATTGTGTTCATTAACAGTAGGAGAAAAATAAACTTAAAAAAACCATGAGATACCATCACACGCAGGCTCTTTTAACAAAATTCATGAAAACAGAAAATAATAAATGCCTTCGTGGGGATGTAGCCTTCTTATAAGGAGGACCCTGGGAATCACCTTCTCTTTCTACCACCGCACCTTCCTACATGTTTTCACCAATCTTGGAATCTGCAGGAGTCTTGAATTAAGCATCATTGCATGTGGCTTTGAGTCTGAAAATGGACTTATGGACTACTATTGGACTTACGGACTTGAGTTGACTTGGCTGAAATGCACTCCAGATACATAATTACTTCTTGACAAAAAGCTCTTTCTTATGCATATATGAGTGTCACTGGATTTGTTTCTCTAGTCAACCTCACCTAACAACATGGGCTGTGTAACTATATGGGATATAGTTATTTAAAAAACAAAATTAATTTAAAAGGAGTGGGGAGTGAAGGCTCACAGCCTTAAAACCATTGAGATTTCTTACATCTTGGAATTAAATATTGGTCTGAGTCACTAAAAAAGGAGGAAATGTAAAACTGAAGTGGGCTAAGAGTTTTTAATGGCATACAAGTTCCTTTCAAACATATGAGAAAAAAGAAAGAGATGGAAACACTCAACCAAGAAATAATCAAGATCAAGCTATTTGTTGACCTCATTGGCTGAATTAAGCCCACCTGGCCTAGTTTGGGCCCACCTAGATGTACCTCCTACCTGGCTCAGGGTTGAATTAGCGCATGCCGGTAGCCTTTAGGACTGGCTGAGGCTTGCCTGGTTCTCTGCAGCCACCTCCTGCAGCGGTTCTCCAGGCATGGAGAGGGACAATCCCCTGGTCCCTGCTTCTTGCTACCTAACCTGTTTCCCCGAAAATAAGACTGTCTTATATTAATTTTTGCTCCCAATGATGCGCTAGGTCTTATTTTCAGGGGATGTCTTATTTTTCCAGGAAGAAGAATACAGTACACATTTATTGTTTTATTAAAAGAGACCTCGCACTTCCTGTCTGCTCTGGCTGTGCTGCCGCCAACAGTGAGCTGCGCGGCAGCGGCTGCCACTATGGCGGCGCCTGCCACTACGGTCCAGAGTCCAGAGTTCCGGTAGCTTCTGGGGGCCTTATTTTTGGGGAATTCTTATTTTCGGGGGGATGCCGTATATTTCAGCGAGAGGCAAAACTAAGTACGTCTTATTTTCCGGGATAGCTTACTTTTGGGGAAACAGGGTAACATTTCTCAGGACTGTTACCTTCTTGTAGACTAACAGAGTGGAGGTGAGGGCAACTTGTCCTTTCCCTTCCGTTCTTCCAGATCAAATGCCAGATTCTGAACCTCATCTGTTCTCATTCCAGATGTCTACCCTATTTCCTCTTGGTGACAGGGATGTATGTTTCATTATGTACTGTTGTCGCAAACCTGTGTATTTTAATTAGCATTCTATTTGGTCCTTCTCAGTTCACCTGCCTGTGGCTTGCAAGAATACAGTTTTTTCTTTCTCTTTTTCTCTCTTCATCTACTTGTCTCCCTTCATAGACTCTTCCTTAACTTCTTATTCAATCCCAGCATGTCCCAAATGATAAGGAGGCTTCATAAATTTGCGTAAAATTTCATTATAACTCAATTCTATTTTTTTTCCAGAAATTTTTAAAAACCTTTGATATGTGTCTAAAAATTCATTGTAATGTAGGATGTTAAAAAGCATTTTGCAAACAGAAACCCCTTACTCAAAGAACTTTAGGAAATATCACACTCTAAATTTTGTGACTTGATGAGCCTATTATAAACAATGCCATATCTTCCAATGATATACTTTGATGACATTAAATTTTTCATACACATGAAGAATTGCCTATTTTTTATGGCTTGAGAAAATGGTGTGGGTGTCATATCTGAACTCCATCAGTTTCAGTAAATTCAGAAGATGAATCTAACTCCTCCCCAGGCAAGGCCAATCACAATGGGGCTGAGGTCAGACATGCTTATACCCTCCAGCTTTCTTTTACACTATTTTGTCACCAATCATTCCTCCCCTGGAATTCTACTGGGTTCAATAATCCATTGCAAAGCCTGCACAGAACCACAAAAAAATTCACAATTATGAGAGTTTATTAGAAAAGTGAACAGGTTACTCAAACTAGGATCAGGAAACATTACGTATGTTGTCTTTGCTCCATAGCTACTCCTCCTCTCACCAACAGTTACATGTCCCTCTGGACTTCAGGCTCTCAGCCACATGATCACTTGGCCTCTGCCTTGTTCAACCAGATAGGAAGCCTCTTTCCTGCCCTGCTACACGGTCTCATGGTCTCTCCTCTCAGTGTTGTAGCCCCTCCATTCTTTCTCTCTGTGGCTCTTTTCCTCTGTCTCCATGCCTCTACAACTTCAGACAGGGATCTCACAGGCACAGGTTCTGCTGGTGGCTGTTTTTTATTGATAGTCCCAAGATTCTCTATTGTCCAGATTCTGAGATAGTACGAAATAAACAATCCCTGAGTTACAGTCCTTTTTATGCACGGTCTCACCAGAGTTATAGAAAATTTAATGGAAGAGTTATATTAAGAAATTTTACTTCACTACATGGTTTAAGACTCACCATGAGTCATTGCGTCCTGAACCCTTTCAACAGAAAACAAAGTCATCCTTATTATATCATGCATTACCCATTACTGGTGACTCAGCTAGGGCAAATAAGCTGACTCTGCGTACCATGTCCATGTGCAACTTGATATGGGCATGGGGACAGACAAGAGCCAAATACTCTGGTTTTGGAAATGTTTGTTATTGGCATACATTAAAATGCTCATATGAATCCTCATCACTGTTAAAACAATGACAGGTTTACATTTCCATATTATTGGAACCCCACAATGCAATAATCTCCTAGGGTATTGCCATTTTCCAAAATGACATTAAATCACTTTATCATAAAATTCCTTTTACACGATGATAATTATTTGATTGATTTTATAACAGTTATAAATAAATATTTCTTTTTAAAGTATGTCTTTCCTCCCCTTAAGAACTTTAATACCTATTTCTGGTATTTATTTCTATTTTGTCTTGTATAGAGAAAATCCCCTGATTTATTGACTTTTTTTTTTTTTTCATCTCATAGGTACTCGAACTAAGGGTAGCAAGACTTCGTCTCATGTACTTTGGACAAGTTGTCAGGAGAGACTAGTCCCTAGAAAAGACATCATGCTTGGTAAAGTAGAGGGGCAAGGAAAAGAGGAAGACAGTCAACAAAATGGATCAACACAGAGACTGCATGGACTGGAGCATAAGACAAGTGTGAGGATGGCATGTTTCATTATGTGGTACAGCATTGACTCACAAGTACCTAACAACAACAATAACGGGTGCTAGTCTGGTGGGGGATTTCAGTAGATGTATTTTGCTCTGAGACTAAATTGTGCCAAGAACAGGAAATAAAAAGTACATGCAAAGCCCTTTGATATTGTAGGGGGCCTAAAGCATTTTGAAATCAAATTGCCAAAGGATGAAAAATGCTCATCTTCTGTTACAAGGAGGTTGGCATTTTCTTTCCAACTCTTTGCACAACTTCACAGACACCCGAGATTTATTCCTCTCAATCTATAGAAAACCCTTTGAAATTGCAAAAGGCACCCATTTTTAATATGTCTTATACATAATCAATATTCAATGAATGCTTTTCAAATAATGAAGCAAGTATAATAGCACAATGTGATGCAACAACACATCTATAATTTATTTTCTGGCATTTTGTTTTAGAGGATTCTTTATATATGTATTTTATATCGTTCTTACAATTGTTTTTAGCCCCCAGGAGAACAGTATGATTGACTCTCAATTTAGTATGTCAGTCAAATAAATCTAAAGGAGGTTCTATGACCTAAGGACATATGGTGTATTTTAACCAAGACCATCTATCTTTCAAACTTGTGTTTCTAACTACTGTAATATATTGTTCCTCAGTCCCTCACTACTTATTTTTCTTACCCAATATTGACTGAGTGCCTATTGTTTGTCAGATATGGTTGTGGTATCTGAGGATATAGCCAAAAAAGGGACAAAAAGGCCCTGTATTGTGGAATGTAAATACTTGGATAAGACAGAAAAATGCCTCGTAAGCATTTTTACGTATGTAGTGTATCAGAAGAGAATAAGAGCAATAGAATAAAACAGGGGTATGGAGGGGGGTAAGGAGTGTACGAGTGAGTGCTACATTTCCAGGAATTGATCAGCATAAGCCTCGTGGAGACAGTGGATGGTGAACACAGACTGGCAGAGGAAGAGGGAGGGAATCATGCAGGTATATTCTTTTGAAACCAGGTTACCTAGACACGGGTCTATTATTAGACAGGTCTTTTCACTGGCCCAAGTTCCCATAAAAAAAAGGGACCTATGTCCTAGATTTCCGGAACAAAACTAAATACTAATTTGAAAAATTTCTCCATGCAGTTTTAGCCTAGGCGAAAACCTATAAAATCCCATCCTCTCTGTTCTATTCTCCTGGTTTATTTTTCTCCACAGAATTTGTAACACTTTGCATGCTATATACTTTAGATTTTTGCTTATTCTATCTGCATCTTTATAATGCAAATACAATGAGGATGGGAAGAACTGCTTATTTTATTCACATTAATACCCCCAGTACCCAGAAGATTGACATAAGAGGCAAGTGCACATCACTGGTACAAAGTAATAGATATTTTTATTAAACAAAAATATTTAAAATGTGATTCTGCTATTTCTATAGATTTAGGACGAAAATGTTTCTATTTCTGTAACCTTCCTTGAAGAATGCCCTCTTCAATTTACACCTCATTCAAAAGGCAGTTTGCGCAATATTGAAGAACTCGATTTGCATTCGTTTTATATGTTCTTTGAGTTTTGAGAACAAAAAGAAATCTGAAGAGGCAAGACCACAGCTGTCGGATGGAGGGGCTAGCGTTTCTAAACCAGCTTATCACAGGCCTGCCCTTACTGGCCCGCAGGCATGAGCAACTGGATGCCGTGAAGCTGGATGCCTTCCAACAGTCCTGAGCACCATTGTCAAGCTTTTTCATCACCAAAGCAGTTTCCAGCTTCCGTAAAGCCTTGTACTAATACCCCGCCATTATCATCCTTTGTTAAAGAAAACCTATTAAGATTATATTTTTGTAATCCCCCAAAGGAGTCACCTATCCTTCTGAGTTGAACCTTTACCTTGAATTACACTGACCCAACAGATTCCCTGGAAGCCTCTGTTTTATTGTTGATGTTTTTCTCTAAGTACTTTAATGAGGCAAAACCAAGTATAGATAGCTAGAATTTGTATGCAGCCTTCCATTGATTGTAGACATGTTTAATCATATTTTGTCTGGAATAAACCCCTATACATATGAACTGGAAACCCACTTACAGTCCGTTTTTACTTTTCCTTGTATATCAAGCTTACAATCAATACTGGGTGAGTCAATCACAAATTTCTGACAGCTCATGTACCATTTGAAGAAGTTGAGTAAATGCGAAGTCCTGTCTCAAAAGTCATCTAACTCATCTAAAACTGATTGTCAATGATTGCACAACTCTTTTTGATTGAATTATCAAATTTTATGATATGCGATATATGTGCCAATAAAACATGTGTTTTTTTAAGCTATTTATCTCATTCTACTGATGACTCATTTTTTAAAAGTTTCTTGTAGAACCTCAAGGAGTGAGGAAAAGTGGTGTCCAAGACATGGCAATGGCAACCTTGTTTACATGCCACTTCTAAATAAACAATCAGTAAATGGTTTAATTCATCGTCATGTAGCCTCTTCATTGTCTCTTTCTCAGAGGAGGATCTTCATTTAGTAACTCAGAAGATTAAAAGGTAACCCAAAGATGACTTTCCTAAGAAGAAGATCTGGGGACTGTGTTAATCTCTAGTAGTTAGTTCAATGACTGAAATGTAAAATGAATGTTGGATGCACCGACCATTTGAATGGAACAAATTATCTGATTCTCCACTGTTAAGGCAGCTGAAGGTATACGTTAGTAGCAAGTAAATCTTTATATATCACTGGTTTATAAAATTAATATTTATGTCTGTCTACATAAAATTATTTGTAGAATAGATATTCTTCTTCTATCTGGTAGCTATGAAATATCTCTTTATTATCTGTAAAAGGATGGAATTAAGATATAGATATTGTGTGGCTTCTTTCCCCCAATCCATATCCTCTATAATTTTAAGCATTGTGGATTTCCATTTGTAGAAAAACTGCAAAATTTGAATATTGTAGACTACCTCTTTACACAAACACATAGATAGTTATTCACTCAGTTAGGCCAATGAATACCATTTCCGTGAACCGTTTTTTAAAAACTTTCATTTTAAGTAGATATTGTCAAAGAGAGAGTGGGAAAATTACAGGTGAAGCTCTTTTCAATGAGATTCAGCACCATTATCTCAGGCCTCACCTGAAGCTTGTCTTATCTTTGACATATTAAGTTATTTACTCACTGCCATAGAATCAATTCCGCCTCATAGTGACCCCATGGGGCAAGGCAGAATTGTCCCTGTGGGTTTCTGAGACTGTAACTCATTACAGGAGTAGAAAGCCTCCTTTTTCTGACTATTAATACCCTTTTTGCTTAGCAAGTCTGAGCCCCGTGTTCTGTTCCTTCCAACAGAAAGAATCCTGCAACAGATGATAAAATTGATATAACCTCCAAAGCCCCTTTCAGCTCTAAAGTTCTGAGTCTCCATTTGTCTTCTGATGGAAGATTATTCAGAATTAAAGACAAAATAAATTCAGGAGGACTGCCAAAGATATAGTAAGAGTACTCCAAAGAGATATGACCGAGGTGAAGAAACCTTGGCAGAAAGCCTCTCCAAAGGCACATTTATCTGAGGGGAACTGATTTATGTTATGCTAATGTCTGCAATATTTTACAACTGCAATGGTCAGTAAATAAAAAGAAATTGTTTCTGTCATCTAACCACCTACTTCTCTTATCATGAAAGGCAGAAGTTGAAGTGTTTGACCTTCTGAAAAATTATGTAAAGGTCAACCAGGGACTCTCATTCAACTTTCTTCATGAATGAAAGTGATTTTGCATTGTCAAAGTAGCATATCCTATCGAGTTAGCATGTTTTAATGACTTGAGTAATGAATACCTCTTGCTTCCCATATAATTAAAAACACTTCAATTTACCAATGAGATTTAAATTACATATACAAAACTATTAAAACATGTTCCATACTTAATTGAGTTATATCATGCAGCTATGGGTTAGCATATAGACTTTTAAATTTTCTTCCCCCTATTGAACAGATTTGCATTAAAATTCATTAAATATACCTTTTTCTGAATTAAATAAATTTAAATTCCATTTACTGAATGTTTGAGAACACTGAAGGAGAAATATATATTGGTATAGTGCCAATTTTGGCCACTGAATGTATTATTTAAGGATAATAAATCCTGGAGCCTGTTTAAAAGTCCTGAGTTTGCCACTTATTATGTTATCATCAAAGACAAATGATCAGATCTCTTGTTTACCACACTTTTGTTATTTTCAAAACAGGTATGAAAAAGTATAATCACCCCCAAAATAGCTGTAAAGACAAAATTAGATAATATGTATCAATACTTTAAAGTATATGTGATATAATTTTTGTTATCTTGAATCCTGGTTGTAAGTTTCAATCTGTTGTAGGTCAAATAAATTTGTTTTAGTTAAATGAGATAAAATTAGTGTGAGAAAAAATGTCAACTCACAAATGTCAATACTCACACAGTGGTATGTACAAATGAAAAAGAACTGTCAAATTATGATTTTCCAAAAGAAATTTCTAGAAAGAATAAAGGAGGAGCAGAGTTTGCAGGAAAATGCTGTAGAATGATGAAATGTGTGCAATTTATGACTTAGGATGTAAAACAAATTACAAGCATGGAAAACGAAAAAGCAATTCAAATTTAGGTGTACTTTCAGAAAATTGCATTATAATTTATGGATCTTCAGACAAAATAGGGATGCATTGCAAAGGCAAGAAAATAAGTTCACACAGTGTTTTACTCCTTCCCCAGAAATTCTCCAAATTAGTAATATCCATTTGATAATCACAGCAATGAAAATGAAGACATGGACTTTTTTAAAAGACAGGTAAAATGTCAGCATTTAGTGTCTCGTTTCCTGGGGAAAGTAAGAGGGGGTAGGGTGGGGGGAAGGACCACAGATGACCTCATAGGTTGGGCAGTGTAATCAGGTGGTTTGGTCACTAAGACAAGAAAATAAACCACTTTGGGCTGGAAAATTTTAACTTTTTATGTGAATTCATGAGTTTGAGTAACCTACCAAAGTAAATGCACCTTACAAAGGATTAGAAATTTGAGCCTAAAGCTAAACAGAGAACTCAAAAACAGATACGATTTGGTAATGAACAAAACAGCTTCCTAATTAATTAAATGTTGATGATATCACCAAGAAAACAAGCAGAGAAGATGGGGCCCAAGAAGAAAGCCTTGAAGAAGCCTATGAACAATCCATTAGAAAAGAGAGAGAGAAGCTGCTACGAACACACTGGAAGAAACAAGTCAGCCCAATGTGGCCCACGTGAAAGACTGACGAGGAGCTCTGGTGGGCTCGTGGGTATGTGTTGGGCTGCTCTGCGCAAGGTCAGTAGCTAGAAACCATCAATGGTTTCACAGGAGGAGGATGAAGCTTTCTACTCCCATCAAGAGTTACAGTCTTGAAAATTCACAGGGACAGTTCTACCTTGTCCTATCAGATCCCTATGAGTCAGAATTGATTCCAGGGCAGTGAAAAGAGTTTTAAAAGAGTGTGTATTTATATATGCTTTTAACTGCATGGAATAAAGTTTTAATTGCATGAAAGAAAAAGTTAAACAATAAGGAATTTTATAGAAATTGTGACTATATGCGTGCCACAGTTGTTCTTAAATGCCAGAAAATCAACTCTGATGTAAAGCCATCTTATGTATAAAAGAATAAAGCATTGCTGAATCCTTCAACATCTTGGCATGTTTTGGTCAATTGTTATAGCTATTTGTCAACATACCTCACCAAGGGTGTTCTTCATTTTCACTATCCTCTGCTTTACTAACCATCATATTATTTTCTAATAATTGCTCTTTGCTGATGATAGATTGAAAGTATGTGAGGCACCCTTGTTTCAAAAAAAATTTTTTTAAAGTATCCTACTAAATGGGGAATCAACAAAGTCCACAAGGAAGAATCACATCAGCCTATGTGATCGAAGAATTGTAAAGAATAAACTCCAAATCTGAAGGAGGAAATGGTATCAGAGCTTAAGCACTCAGTTTGCAGAAGGCTATGGGTGACAGTGAGAAGCCAAAATCCATCTGCATGATCCCTCTATGGACTAAGCCTCTAGTGAATCCTCTCTGATCATAATCCAGGGGGTGTGACTAGCCTTGCTACCAGACAGAGTATTGGAAAGTCTACTATAGCAGATGTAATTAGGTTAAAATGAAACCGCTTATCATTTGATCTTCTTTTTAATCCGTTTAAAGGTTGTTTCAGTTTTAACGTTATTTGCTTTCTTTTCTATTGAGGTTTTTCTGTCTTGTTTTGTCATTGTTGTATTGCTGTTTATTTGTTTGTTTGGTTCCTGTTAGTGTTTTGTATGATTTTTCCACATATGAAATCCAGTACATGTAGATTTATAGAGACAATAACTGGATTAATAATGACTTAGAGGCATGGCAGGAGATATTAAACAGAAATGAATAGTTAACAATAATGAGTATGATAAGAAACTGTTCTGAAATTGATTGTGGTGATGATTGTACAACATTTTAATATGATTGAATTATTAAATTGTATTACGTGTGAAGTATGTGAAAATAAAGCTATTAAAAATAGAAAATAAAACTCATAAAAAAGCATTCTAATTGTAGTTATAAGATTGATACTTTTGTTCTTCTACAGTTTACAGTATATTCAATATCCTCAGTCAATATCTGTTCTACTCTGGGTGACTAGAAGGGGTCGGGGAAAGGGGCACTTTTAAGAGTAAACTGTATATTTGTGAAAATAAAAGAAAATTTTCTCACTGATAAGATATTTTATAAAAACTATGAAATTAGAAAAAATAGTTAACAGTTCAAATGCTAACTGAAGGGTTGAAGACTTAAGTCCATCACAGTTGCTTGGAAGAAAAGTTTAGTGACCTATATCCTAAAGATCTGTCACTGCAGATACTCAGACCAGTGGAAAAGAATAGAAAGCCAAGAAATAAAACCATCAGCATATAGAAAACTGATCTTTGATAAGGGTTCCAAAACCTTCAAGTGGAAAGCGGATGCCCTTTTTAACAAGTGGTCCTGGAAAGAATGGATATCCACATGTATAAAAATGAAACAATGAAACAAGATGTTTACCTCACCCCACGCACAAGAAAAAACCTAGAAGTGGATCACAGACCTAGAAGTAAAAACCCCCAAACATCAGGACCATCAAGGAAGGAATCGGGACAAACCTAAGATCATTGGCCCAGGGAATTCATAGGCTCACTGCAATAGGGAAGGGGAGACACACCGCTGAACTGGAAATTGACAAATGGGATTTAATAAGAATAAAACCCCTGTGTGCCTTGAAAGACTTCAATAAGAGGGTGACAAGGCAATCCACATACTGGGAGAAGATTTTTAGTAATGACACATCGGACAAAGGGCTCATTACTAAAATCTACAACACCCTCATGGCCTGAGAAAGAGGAAAACAGTTAACCCCAAAGGAAGTGGGCTAAAGAACTGAAAAGAACTTTCACTAGGGAGGAGACTCACACGGCCAACAAGCATATGGGAAAGTGTTCCAAGTGTGCTAATCCATTAGCCATAAGAGAAATGCAAATTAAAACAACCATGAGATACCACCTAACACCCCTGAGATTAGCCCAAATCAGAAAATCAGAGAGCAACAAATGTTGGAGAGGATGTGGTGAAATAGGAACCCTCCTCCACTGCTGGTGGTCCTGTAGATTTGTACAGCCACTGTGGAAAGCAATCTGGTGATACTTAAAGAAAATGTAAATTGATCTACCTTATGACCCAGTCATCCCTCTACTGGGCATATACCCAGAGGAAGTAATAAATAAAACACGACCAGTCATCTGTGCTCCAATCTTTATTACAGCACAATTCACAATTGCAAAGACTTGGAAACAGCCTAAGTTTCCATTGATAGACGAGTGGATTAGTAAACTCTGGCACATACACACAATGGAGTATTATGCAGCACTGAAAAGCATGGACAATCACATGAAACACGTCATTTCATGGGAAGAGTTGGAAGGAATCAGGTTATGCGAGGTAAGCCAATCTCAAAAGGACAAGTATAAAATGAGTCCTCTGAGGTAAGTACAATCAGCACAGCAGGAATAGAAAAATAGACACTTATCTAACAATTCATGGGTGGAAGCATAGGTAGTCAGGGGGAGGTCAGACCAGGGAGGTACATGTGAATCCAACATAAAGAAGGGGAAAGGGGGAAGGAGGAGGGAGAAGTGGGGGTGGGGAGAAACTGAGATGACCACATAGGGGGAACAGGGTATTAACCCACCCAGGGGGACAGTATTGGTTGTGTCCCCACAGAATTAGAATGCGCATACAGACCCCACCATGATACGCCAAATCAGGAGGGCAACGTAACACACATAGAAATCCATGAAAGGACTGGACTTTATGACCAGTCCCAACCAGAACCAGCCTGACCCTCACCCTGGAAGTCTGTGCCTTCTGGTGAGGGAAAGGAACCAACCTACCATACTCAGACGGAAGCAGAAGCAAATGAAGGAGGAGGAAGGGAGTGGAGCACACCCTGGCCCACAAAACCCTCAGAGCAGCCAGTGCACAGAAAGGATCATATGGCCGGCCTTGCTATGAGACATGACACCCTTCACTGACCCATACCCCCACAGGGGACAACACTGGAGACACAGGTGGGAATTGCGCCCAATCTGACCCCACCACACTAAGGCAAAACACTAAGGGCGTGCAACAGAACAGCAAGAGGAGCAGAGTAAGGAAGTCCCTAGGGAGTACCAAAAATAGACCTTGGGACCAGGGCGTGGCACCCTATCAGACCCATCCAGAAAACACTCCTAAAGGTCAACAAATAGACCTTGAACTATTTATAGGCTTTTCTTTTTTTGTTATTATTGTTGGTGCTGTCATTTTGTTTTCCTGTGTTGTTTTGTTTGTTTGGAGCTGTCTTCTTTTTATGTGCATATTATTATCTGTGAAGGGCTATCTAGATAAGGTAGGCTGGATAAACAATTTGGAGGAGAAAAAAATGGGACCGATGATTCTGGGGGGACATAGGAGACAGGGAGGTGGGGAAAAGGAAGTGGTATTAACCAACCCAGGGACAAGGAACAAGTGATTCAAAATCAATGGTAAAGAGGGTGTAAGAGGCCTGGTAGGGATTGATCAAGGGCAATGTAACCGAGAGGAATTACTGAAACCCAAATGAAGGCTGAGCATGATAGTGGGACAAGAGGAAAGTAAAAG
>NW_022111378.1:2779104-2814671 GCF_000313985.2 Echinops telfairi | reverse complement strand
AGTCAGAGTTGACTTGCAGACAACTGGTTTAGGAAGTGAACAGTAATTCTCCTTTCCATTAGGCTGGATGGTTGATAGTCTTTCATTGATTTGTAATACGCAATGAGCTTTCAAGATTCTTCTAAAAATATATCTATAATTTGTTATTACGGTAAATATAATGCACCTGGTTTTTTTTCACTGACTTAATGTTATTGACATAATGTCTGCACATGGTTAAGTGAATCAAAGTTGCAGCAAATCTTCTAATATCATTAATATACAATTTTATTTGTGTGATGAAAAACTGTGAATGAAATAAGGCCTTCAATTTTCCTGTGTGCTGGCTAACCATTCAAGAATGCCGTCTTTTACTGTTATATACATAAAATTGTTAGATATTTCAAATGTCTTTTGATCAGTATTGTCAGCTATGTTCTTCTTTTTCTTTGATTCCAGCAAGAAAGTTGTCTACACTCATTTCAGACTCTCATACCCGAATCACTAAATAAGGATGAAAAGTGAGTTTGGACTTCAAATTGTACTTGACCTGTGACCTGCTTCAGCCTGGATAGACAAACATACACATAGTTCCTCTCTCTGATTTATGGTGACCCCAAGTATGTTAGGATAAAACTGTAATGTAGGGTTTTTGATGGCTGATTTTTTTGCAGTATAAATCTGGGTCTTGCTTTTGAGGAGCTTAGGATAAACTCCAACCTCCAACTTTTCAATTAGCAACCAAATGCGTTAAATGAGAAGACAGCATGCCAGTTCCAAATATAAACCAAAAGAATTATTTTATGGTAGTCTTTTATTACTGATTTTATTTTGGAAAGCCTGCTACGAATTTTCATACTTTTTGTGGCTGTTGGCTTTCATTTGTCTTAGTGAATGCTAAGCAATACTCTGTTTCCACTTAGTTGCTCTTTCCCTTGGGCCATGGTATTTTATGGAGACTGTGGTAGTTACATAATTGTCAATTTGAGAGGATTATGAGTGAAGGGCTGGAGTTTAGTCTGTTAATCGGATCATAGCCAATGAGATTTCTGTGTGGGCATGGCCTTCTCCTGAGAATTTTGGGAAATCTGCATTTCCTCCTTGGAGGTGGGAGACTCTCTGACTCACCCTAGAAGACATAGCAGCTGACAAGACACAGAGACCCCTGCCAGCGCTGAGATGTTTCCAATGAAACGGGATCCAAAGACTATCTACCCACTGGCCCATGATCTTCTACATTCGGCGTCATTGCATGTGTTTGTGAGCCTGAAGAGGACTTTATAGATTGGTATCAGACATATGGGCTAATATCGGACTTATGGACTTGATCTGGACTGCGCTGGGATATTTTCTCAATGTTCAATTGCTCTTATATATAAATCTCTTTATTATACACATATGAGTGTCTCTATGAATTTGTTTCTGTAGTCTACCCAGACTAACACAGAGACGGTTTCCAATGGCCCCAGGCCACGGATGACCAACAACTAAGGAGGTTGTATGAACTAGGAAGGAACAGATAAAAATGGGTCTAAACCATCTTGTCTTGAAGTCAATAATACCCTTTTATTTATCTTTTGAACCAAGAAAACTTTTCACACTCTGAAAATGATTCTGAGTATTTAAAATAGCATGAAAGTAAACATAAAATGTTAGTGGGATAGGGAAAATCCTATAGTTCAGCTTTCCTCACTTAACTCTATTATATTTCAAGGTTGTCAGAACAAAGGAACATTTATATAATTAAATTCACAATGTAGAATTTTAAAATCTTTTTAAAAGGACATTTTAACTTTTGCTATTGCATAACTTTATGTGCATTTAATTCTCCAAATAAGTGCTATAAAATATTCAGTCACAAGGCGGAGGATACACCCAACTTGTGTAACAACAAAAAGTATAGATACATATCAACTAACTTCTGGATCTCTGACAGTTCTGACCATAAAAGAGTCATAGCTCAGATACCAACAATTTCCATTTGTGAGAAGTATCTGGAAGGGTCACAAAGAAATCATCCTTATGGGAAAAACATAGGAATTTATATGTGCATCTGTATCTATAGCTGAAATACTTGGGTTGATCAAATAGTTAAGAGTTTGAATATAATACAAAGCTTGACTGTTTTAATTCACCCACACACACCTTAAACAACAGGCCTGGTGATTTGGATTTGAAAGATCTCATCTTTAAAAGACCTAGTGTGGGGCTGACAAGTGAGGTCCACTTGAAGATAGCAAACAATACAAAATTGAGGCCACTTCAAAAAGTTCATGGGCAGATGAAATTACAAAATAATGTCATTTTCCCATGAACTTTTGGAAATTCCTTCATATATATGATAGTAAATCAAAAAGCAGTGCTACAAAAACAAAAACAAAAACCTTCATTAAACAAAAATATCAAAACATGAAGCTAATGTTTCTTGACCTATCTTCCATGTAGGTCGAAGCACTTTTGAAAGTGCCATTTAAAGAGCCCTGGGGGCACAGGCAGGTAAATGTTGGACTTCCAATTACATGTTTGATATTTTGAACTCACCAGCTACTGGATAAAGACAAACTCAGAAATTCTATACAACATTTCTATAAGTAAGAATCAGCTTGACTGCATGGGATATTTGTTTTTATATCACTACCATTGCTTCCAAATAAGCCCTTGTGATCATCCTTTTCCCATCAACAAAATCTATCAGGATTCCAAATAGTGCTCAAAAGATTCTGAGATGACCTCTCTGTCCTGAATTCACCAGGTCCAGCAGATTCCCTTAGAAGCCACTGTTTTGATCGAATCTTCCTCTGTGAATCATATTGCTAGATTCCAACTCATCCCCAGTTATGATTCTGTACACACACACACACACACACACACACAGAGAGAAAAGCCTCATTGTTTTCAATCTTGCTTACAAAACGGATGGAAAGGCAAGCTCTTTGAGTTACCTGATAAGACAATGATTTCAATAAGTTATTATTATTAACCTTTGCTTGAAGTCACCTTCATGAAGCTGAGACAAGTGTATTCCTGAGAGAAGTTTCCTGTAGCCATACACTTCTAACAAACATGCTTAGCTATGCTTTGTGTGTGATAAACATGTGTGCATGTGTTTTATGTGGTCAGAGTATGTGGGGGAATTCACTGCTGAATTCACAAAACCTGGTTTTCAAAAATGTTTGCTAGAAAAAGAAGATAAAACCAACTTGAAACAAAATTATTATATTCTTTTTGTTCTTAATTATCCAGACTAGGAGTCCTGTAATCCCAAATCCCAATCGAGTCATTTTAAGTTTTGGATGATTTAAACCTGATACCATATATGGCATATCACTAAAAAATGTACTCCGAACTGCAGTGGAATCCAGGTGGTTTTGAATAGAATTACCTATGTGTTTATGATTGGCAACTTTAACTCAGTGAATGAGCCATGGGGTTGCGGTGGGTTAAGCAGGAGGTCACCGATCACAGTGTCGGTGACTCAAATGCATCACCTGCTCCAAGGAAGAAACAGGACAAAAGATTCCCAGTCTCGTCAAACGTATCAGACAGTTCTTCTCGTACCGTATCTCCTACATTGGGATCCACTTGATGGCAGTGGACTTAGCGGGTTTTTTTGTTTTTCCTTCTTATTTTTTAACTTGGTTGTGGTAATAAAAACAGAAGTCATGCTAATGAAAACATTTTGAATGAGTAATTTTCTCTATCACGATCAGCATCAGTGAAAAAGGAGTGGAATATATTCAAAAGTTTTAATGGGAACTGGATAAAAATTTAATATGAAATGCACTATAAAAATTGTTACAGATCAAATCCCATTAAGGCCAAACCTTTGAGACATCTCAAATATTTGCTGTGATAAACATTTGTCCCGAAAGTACAGTTGTAAATCACATTCGAAGATAAGGAAAACATAGCTAATATCCTCTTTCTAGAAAATTTACAAACATAAAAGATTAACTTTAGCAGTGTAATCATAGGACAGATATTATACATATGTGTGTATAATTTATCCTCTCCCCTATTCAAGCTCCTGATTCCTTTAATCCAGGGAGCCCCTGTGTTCTGCAAGACTGGAAATCCAAGCCTTTTTCTTTTTTTCTACACGGATTGCTGAAATTTCAGACTTGAAGGAAAAGAGACATGGGGAATAAGAACTACTTATAACTTAATGAATTTAAGATAATATTACGACACATCAGATTTGGTAGTCCTTTCATTATCTTCGACAGTGATCATAAAAGAATTTATTTATTTTATTTCAAAAGGATAGAGAAAAAGAAAAGGCATTATTAGAGTCTAAAGCCATTGTGTAAAATTGATCACGGTCAATGAGAAATGAACTGTCAGTTATAATGACCTGAGCCTTAGTGGCACAGTGCGGGAATGTTGGAGAGCTAAACTCCCAGTCTCTGCTCCGAACCCAGCAGATGCTTCTCGGTAGAAAGATGAGCTTGTCTGCTTCTGCAAAGATTAACAGGCTCAGAAACTCTATGGATGAGAATTGATGGCAGTGGGTCTTTTGCTTTATCCTAATTATGTATTGTAAAGGAGTGATGTAAATACTGAAGGCACACATTTACACGTGCATTCTTTAAAATATCAATTAATCTTAATATCTTGATATTGTTAATGTGTATAACTTAATGCTGCATTAAAAACTTTAAAAATATATCTCCCAATTAGGGTTACAGCTTTTATATAAATATTTTGGAGTGTTCTTTTGCACTGAAATTGGCTTACAGTATCATCCAATTGATTTTTATTCCCTCAATATTATAATATTTATGTACTCTTTCTGCCTTCTATTCAATAGCTTTCTGAAATGTTCAAATCAAAAATACAGAGCAATTTACTTGAAATTGAAGTCCAGACATTTTTCCATTTTTCTTTTCAATCTCTCTGAAGTTAAATATGTGTCCTCATCATGTGCTGGGAATAACTCTAAACACTGGGGCTACTAGAGCAGTCAGGATAGTCAGGGTCTGATCCTTAGGTATTGTGGTACTGAGAAAGGTATTAGAAAGGACAGGGGGAGTCTTTGGGTAGTATAACTGGAAGTTTGGGGGTTCATTCCCATTGATAGGTTTGTCAAAAAATCACAGGCATTATCAATACCTCAGAGCACAGTTTTACTGTAACACAAATGAGGTCACACCTTGGCTCAGAATTGGCTCAATGGTGTGTGCACGTGTGCGTGTGTGCGTGTGTGTGTGTGTGTGTGTGTGTGTGTGTGTGTTTAGTAAACCAGGCAACAATAGGCTTAAACAAAGGAAGAGAGCTATAGGCATTGATAGCCTGGATTCTAGAGTTGAGTTTTCAATCTTATTCACATTAATAAAGATCATGCCTTTTGATAAATTACTTAATCTCTTTTACATTACACCTTTTTCATCTCAAAGAAAAAAAAGTGAAAGAAAGAAAAGGGACAATAAAGGGTGAAGGATGAGAAGGAAATGATAATAACTGTAGTTTCACTGAGAAAATTAAACAAAAAATAAAACAACAACAAAAGAAAATTAAACGAGATAAAATGCTTGACTGTGCAATTTGATTTTATAAAACCTCGGTAAATATTAACTAGTATTATCACTATTATTACTATCATTCTTAGAAATTGGGTGAAATGTTACACATGTGTTTCAGGGAATCAACTATATTTGAAAATGATCTGCATTCTTCTTATGACATAAAGATAATGGCCTAATGACTAATACATGATTCCCCTGAAATCAAACTGACTCGGAATAAATACCCAGCAACCCTGAAAATATCCAAGGGAGTGAATTTCCTCGTAGTGTTCTTCCAAATTGAGGGTAGCAAGTGTGATTTTTATTATACTTGTGTAATCTACTGAGCGAGGGAAGAAAGGCTTACAGCCTCATATTCTGGAGCCAAGCAGTGTTCATTCAGTTTGTGCTCCTCAGTTCTTGATGGGATGCCTGTCTTATCTGCTTCTTTTCACCCTGACAGGGGTCGATAAAGCGCTACAGAGAATGAAGGAAATGTACAGAATAAAACTGGCGATGAAACCGCAGGATCTTGTATCATACTTCAGTCTGGTGCACAAAGGACACACTATTCATCTAATCTGTGCACTCATTTAAAACTGTAATTCTTCTTATTAAAATCCATGCATAGGAGAACATAGGAAGCAAGGGTTGTAACTTTGTGACCATCTCTGACCCAGGGAACTAGAGGAGTGGAAACAAAAGATGGCTTATGGGATGGAGGAGTCGTTACTAAATCTGATGTTGGTGTTTACACAAAAAATGTAGTCAGGGTACTTTTAGTCTCATTATTGAAGTGATAGTGAAAGATAAATTATGGATGCCTACTCAAATAGCTTTAGAATCACCAGCGTCATTTAATGAAAAATGATTTGCACTTAGTTGCAGGGACATGATGACTCCAATAATACAAAAGCAGAAGGGGGAAAAAAAGAATATAGATTATCAAGGAAGTGATTATCAGTGAGCAGTGTTATTAACTCCATCTCGTCATCTCCTGACTCATACAACCTCATACATGATGGAACCAGACACACGGCAGAGTCCTGAGTCACTGACATGATGGATTATTAATCACACCATTCTGATATTTAAGTTAATGGCTGGATTTGGAAGTAGATTGCTATCCCTTTCTTTCCAGTTTATCTTCGTCTGGATACTCCATGGAAGTCTGTTCAGGATCAGAGCAACAAGCAAGCTTCTACTGATACAAGGATAGTCTTTGCATGAAGTGCGTAGGTCCAGAGTCAAACTCAGGTCTCCAACATAGAAGATTAGAATGCTACCATTCAATCACCATGTCCCCCCTGTGAAGAACAGCACCTTATAATAGAAAGAATCCTAGACCAGAAATAAGATATGCGGATGGAAGTTCCAAAACTTCTCTTGGTGGCAGAATAACTCTAAAACCAAAATCTCACCACCATAGAATGGAGTCTTACTTTAATGACTCCATAGGACAGTAAAACTGGTCTATTGGGTTTCTGAGACTTTGAAACTTTATGGGAGCAGGCAGCCTCATATTTCTCCTGAGGAGCAACAGGTAGGTTCAAGGTAGGTTACCTGGTGGTTAGCAGTTCAATGAATAACTCACTGTGCCATGCCACGAGGGTTCCTTGGCTTCCTAGAACGTAATGTGTGAAACTACCCCATCCCCAATGTCTTCTTCTGTTAAATCGAGGGAGTCTGTAAACCTCCCTCACAAACAGAGGTGTGCGGGTCTGCTCTGTAGCAAAAGAGAACCACATGCAGCCCTCCCCATAAGCTACTCTGAAGATACTCATAATCTCTTATGAACTCAAGCTTATATTTTATGTGGATTTATGCATTTATCAAAGTTATCATTCATAAATATATATTCCAACTCTTACCTGAAGCATCAAACCTCGCTGCCATCAAGTTGATTCTAACTCATAGTGACCCAGTAGGACTGAGCAGAATTGCCCATATGGGTTTCTGAGATTGTAAATCTTTATGGAATTAAATCTTCAACTTTCTCCCATGGAGTGGCTGGTGGTTTTGAACTACTGACCTTGTGGTTAGCAGCCCAACACCGAATACATATTCATAGTTGAATAATAGATGCCACAATTTTCCTTAAGGTAGTGACCAGTTGTGTCATTCCCACTATTCTTTTCTCTGAGTGCAATTTGCCAGCTCACTTCAAAACAAACACTGCAAGCGAGTTTCACTTTCCCCCCTTTTCATAAAAGCAAAACCTCTCTCTGTATGTCTTTCATGTAGCAAAAACATAAACTAATGGGGTCTTTCATAAAAGAAAAGTTACATAAAGTGAACTTTCAAAAAATAAGGGACGTTCTTCTCTTGAAATGAGACCACACTCTTACTGAGCTGGCAACGACAGGTCAAAGACCATGCCACATCAACCACAAACACTCACAAAGCACTTTGCTACTGGCCCTTACCTTTCCCTCTCCTTCTGACCTCAAAAAGGTCATCTCAGGCTTCATGGCTCACCCTTGACCTTTGGACTCTCAGATTGCTTATTGTGTGCACATAGCAATTTATAGTCGAAAAGAACCCTAAGTTATTCATTTGAGACCATGGCCATCTGAGTAGCTTGTATAGTGGTTTGGCTCATCCACCACTCTTAGTCTCTGGCTCCTCCATTATGGAGTTGGAGATGGCCCCTCCCACCACCTGTGACTGGCTCATTTGAAAGACCTCTGAAAAGTGAAAAACCTTGGGACTCTGTAAAACTGGGACTGAAACTTTGATCATCAGATATGTTAGTCTATGAAATGCAGCCAGCAATGATGCCCATAAGCATAGCCAAAGCCAGTTTATAGATGATCTATTCTAATCAGTCAGTTCTCTGTGGAAGTAATAGCATAAAAGAGAAAGGACGCTAGATTTGGAGCTAGAAATTCTGGGTTTGAGCCGTGAAGTCCACTATTATTCCATCTCTCTGGGATTCTATTTCTTCATTGTAAATCAGTAACCAGTTGCCATGAGTCCACTCCTAGTCATGGCAACCTCATGTGTATAAGAGTAAAACAATGCCCTATATATTGTTTTCCATTGATTTAAATATTTACTAAAGTATTTTCATAAAGATTTCATTAACACTTTACTGTGGTTAAATATATATATGCATATATGGTAGCATTTTTCCATCTCAACATTCTGCACATGTACAATTTAATATTAATTGTGATTATTATATTGTGCAACATCATGATTGTCTATCACACATATTTTTTGTCAGTCTTTACACAAATATTTTTTGTCAGGGTACTCTATGCAATGAGTCCCCTTTCTGCCTTGTTATCGGTCACCACTAGTTGACTTTGGTCTGTATATACTTAGCTACTGTAGATATTTTATATAAATGGGATCTTACAGTACTTGTCCCTTGTGAGTGACTTCATTGAGTCAGTATAATCTTTTCTTCGTTCAACCAATTGTGGAGCAGGTACGGGAACGTAATTTTTATAATAATAACATTTTATTGTTTTTAGGCAGATCATGCTTTCAAGCTATTGCTTGCCATATTAAAAACAGCCTGTGGTAAAAATTTGCATCACTTCCTCATTTTAAGTCATCTTGATACTACTTAGATCACAGGATATTTTCCCGTTGCCCTGGCTATTGACACTCTAGTTTTTCCTCTTGACCTTAGCCACAATGTGTTGATCATCTTTCCACATTCCCAGGATACGTGTCTCCTCCTTCTCCTGGCCCTTTCTTAGACTATCAATTTGATGTTTTAGTGTCCACATGGTTCCAGGGAATCAGACTATACACTTATCTCCTTCTTAGGAGCTTGACTATACCCAATTCCTTTAGATATCGGATGGATTCAGTGAACTCACGTGCCAAGCAAAGTGTGTGGATATTTGAGAAAATGCTACAGCCAGGACTTTCTTTTGCTCCTCGATGTGTTAAGGCAATTTGATGTGCACGGCTACTCTGGTCATTTGCTTCAACAAGAGAACCCAACATGAGACCAAGTCTGACCCATTGAGGGGAAAGCTGAAAGCCGTTCAAAGCGGGGTTCCTCATGTCACAGTGAACTTCTGGATGAAGTCACATCTAATCCCCACATTGTCTTTGCACTTGTTGATTACTCGAGCCACTTCTTCATTTATTGCTTAATCCAGTTTCAATCTGGTTTTCTACTTTATAAGACATCATTATGTAAATGAATGCTAACATTTAAATGTATTTAGACGTAGGCTGCGGATACAGCTTTCATGCATTACTTATCCTTTGTACCACTTCAAGAGTCTAAACATATAATGGATAGCTGAGTTGATTGAATACTGAGATAAGACAGTTACTAGCTTTTTTTGTAAAATGTGAAGGACAACTCAAATCTAGCATATTATGTTCTAAATATGTAGTGAATAATAAGAAAGTAACCTGTGGTTGTTATCAAATATTTAGGGTCATGGACCTATTTCAGGAACTGACAGGCGACTCATTCTCAAAAGCAGGCATATGAACATACAAACATTTTTTGCATACACTCAAGATCATATTTTCCAATATGATCTTTACTTGATTCTTTATGTGGTTATAGGCTGACAAGGGATTAAGTACTACCAGGTAACAAACACAGGAAGTTTTCTTCAGGAACTATCAGAGAGATCCTATGAGAAGAGAGGTTCTGAGTTCCCTGGTAGTCAAAAACAACCTAAAACCCACATACACTGAAGTTTCTTGGAGTTGGAGATCAGGAACACCTGCTGAATGTGATTGACCATCGCCATCAACCAGTACCCTGAGCTGGTTGTGTTCTCTCCCTCCCATGCACACGCTGCTCTTCCTCCGGCCCTCCTCCAAGATTCCCAGTCCAACCATGCACTTCACTGGCTACTGGGGCTCCTACAAAAATAGCAGACTGCATAGGCAGCTTGGTGTAGACATCCTCACTACCCGAGAAAATCCCCCCCACCCTTCTTTTGTGTTTCTTTCTCATCCTCTCATGTACTCTACAAACTTTCACAAACAATAACAAAGCCAAAGGAGCAGAAATCCTCACCCAAATGAGTTTTAATTTTCACTTTCTTTCCCCCTATGTCTTTTGTATTTCTGACCTATTTTAATATTTTTATTCTTTTTACCTCGTTCTCTTCTACTTTCACATCCCATGCAACCGCACCCCTTGCGAAAAGAGACATGGCAGCAGATCCAGGCATACCCGCCCAACCAGGGTTAGTATTTTTTTTTAATAGCAGGTTTTTATTCTTTTACCCTGTGTGCACAGACCCAGCCATGCCCAGGCATCCATAGCAACAGCACTCTAGCATCCATACTCAAGCCATATTTTTACCATGTTTTTCTTCACTTCTCTGCAAGGTTAGTAATTCAAAACCATCAGCTGCTCCATGGGATAAAGATGGATGGGGCTGTCTATGCGTGTAGAGGGGTACCGTCTCAGAACCTTACAGGGGCAGTTTTCTACCCTGTCCTATAGGATCAGGGTGAGTCAGCATTGACTCCATGCAGTGAGCACAGCAAACTCTCTCTGCACAGTTCATTCTTCTTTTACTCCTGGTCTGTTACTTTCTTCTTTTTTTTATTCACTTTCATTCTTTTTTACTTTCTTCTTGCTTTTATTTCTTTTCTTCTTTAATTCTCTTCTAGTCTGATTATTTCCTTACACGGTTTTCCTGTCCCACCTGTTATCTCTTTCTGTGCTCTCTGTCTCCTTTTTGTCATTAAATATATTTCCATAACATCTATTAATTATTTTGCCTTTCTTAAAACATACTTCCTATTATTTTTACAAATATTTGTATCCGTTCAGATCACACTAAAAATACAAACAAACCAACCAACAAACAAACTCACTGCCACCCAGTCAATTCCAAGTCAGAGTGACCTTATAGAGCAGAGTAAAACTTCCCCTGTGAGTTTCCAAGACTGCAAGTCTTTATGGGAAGATAACGTCCTGTCTTTCTCCCACAGAGTGGCTGGGGTTTTGAACTGCTGATCTTTTTCAGATAACAGCCAAACACATACCCACTGTACAGTCAGAGAGTCCTTTATTATTATTACTTTTATTTTACTATCTCTCTTTCTTCCCTCACTTCCCTGCTACCCAATTTTCTCCCCTTTTTTCCATTTCTTCTTTCTCTATTTTCCTGCACCTTTGAGACCTCCCCCACATCACTAGATAGAGTCAACTACCCTATACAACACAGCAGCCCACACATTTAGATTTGAAGATCATTAAACTTTGGTTCAGATATTTTGCTTTTTGGATGCCCAATAAATGGGAGTTCAGGGTTACCATATATTTAGTATTTTAATGATCTTTTTGCTTTTTAAAATGACATGTCTTAATCCAGCAGGCACAGTTTTACTTTTGTGAATAAGCATTACTGAAAATTGTATGGTTTACTTTGCACAAATATTTTTTCTCATTACATTTACTCTTAACTATTATATATTTGGGTAGTTTTAGTAAATGGTATTGTTCTTTTAATTTGAAATCTCTTATAGCCATTTTAATCAAAACATCTTGATATTTTAACAGTGACATGTAGGCCAATGAATGAGAACAAAGAACTTAGAGATAAAAAACGAGACCAAGGGCAAACACCTGGACATTCCAGGAGACTTAATAGTGTTCATGTGGAAGCTCCACATAGACCAAATAAGAGTCATTTATACAAAACAAGGAGGTGCTACTTGGATTAAAACCAGGAGAAGTGTGTGTCAGGTCAGGGCTCCATCCTTTAACCATACATATTTATATGAATGGAAATCAAATGATCTGAGAAGCAGATTATATGAAGTAGAACATGGCATCAATATTGTGCATGCATTAGGTGGTATATGTCACAACCTTTGCCAAAAGCCAAGAGAACTTAAAACACTTGCTGATAAAGATCAAGTCTTCAGTATGATTTACCCCTCCACATAAAGAAAACAGAAAGCATCACAACCAGAATGATAAATAGATAAATTATTGACGTTGGCAGGATTTTATTTTATTTGGTTCCACAATAAACACTCATGGAAGCAACAGTCATGTATCAAATGGTTTTTCACATTGGGCAAATCTGCTGCAAAAGATTTAATTCGTGTTAAAGGCAAAGATGTCACTTTGAGGAATAAGGTGTTTCTGGCTGAAGTCATATTTTCAATCACCTATTATGTATGTAAAAGCTGAACAATGAATAATAAACACCAAAGAAAAGACTAGCATGTGGGGGGAGGTCAGATCCTTGTGATCTCTGCCAGACTGCTGTCTTGTCCCACCACAGGGGTGGGCCTGTTCCCTGCTGCTGGAGACAATGCATTACTTCTCTCTGAAGCTTGGGACCATTAGCTTGGTTCCTGTAGGAGGAGTTTACACCCTACTGATAATCGTTCCTATGGAGATCCAGGAACAAGTCAAAGTTAATCTGCCATCCTAAATCTAGGATCCGCCCATCTTGTCACATGTATACCCCCAATCCCTCCTCTTCCTATTACATGTATGTCCCTAGACCACCCCCTCTCATTGCTGTATAACCTATAGAACAACCCTTTCCTGTGACGTATGTCTTCACCTGTAATTAGGGGGCTTTCACGTCCCCAGAGAGGATAAAAGCTTGGGAAGCATTAAAGTTTCTCTCTTTCCCTGGTTGCTCCCCCCTCTTCCCCCTCTCCTCTCTTGTCCTCTCTCCCTTGTTCCCTTTCCTGTCTTCCTTCCCCTCTCTCTCCCTCCACATGGACCACCAAGAGGGGCTGAGGTGAGCAATGCTACCATAAAATGTGTCTGACTCCATTTATTTCTATATATCTCTTTTATCTCTCATGCTGTCTATAACTTTATTATAATCTTTACTTATTATCACTGTACAATTGCACCTACCGGACCTGTGATGTTTTGTGGGGAACCCCTCTCCCTTTAACCGCACACTGGTGCATTTTAGTAATTGTGTTGGTGAAGATGATTTAATATACCATGGATGGCAGGAAGAATGAATAATTCTTTGTTGGAAGAAGAATGACCCAAATTCTCCTTAGACATGAGGTTGGTATGGTTTTCATTCATGTACTTTGGGCATGTTATCAGGAGACACTAGTCTCTGGAGAAGGAGGTCATGCTTGGTAATGTAGAGGGTTAGCAAAAAGAAAAAAATATGGAGACCCTTCTGGAGATGGATTGGTAATGTGGCTGTAACAAAGAACTCAAGCTTAGCAATGATTGTGAGGATGGTGCCAAACTGGGCAGTGTTTCATTCTGCTGATTGTGCGGTTACTATGAGTCATAACTGACTGGATGGCACCAAACTATAATAACCAAAACAACACTTTGTTGAAAGGATCTTATTTTATTTCATTAAATCTAATAATTTTCCTGACAACTAGTAATTGTTGGTTCTATTGTTATCATCCACTAATGTAACATCCTTCTGGGCCTTCTGAATAATCACTATTTATCTTTACTTTCTGTGTTAGTCTGGGTAGACTAGAGAAACAAATCCACAGAGGCTCCTATAGGCATAAGAAAGGGTTTTATATAAAGCGTAAGTGTACATTCAGAAAGCCTCCCAACCCTGTGCAGTCCAAACCCAAAAGTCCGACTTAGCCCATATGTCTGACACCAATCTACAAAGTGCTCCTCAAACTCACAAAACACACACCATGACACCGAATGCAGGAGGATCACAGGCCAGTGGGTAGAAAGCCTTTGAATCCAGTGGTGGTATAAGCATCTCAGCACTGGCAGGGGTCTCCACACGGCTGCTCCAGCACCCAGGGCTGCATCAGGGTAGATCCATGTGGCTTCTCCTCAGGGATGTCTTGCAGGAAGTGAGCCTTGCCTTCTGAAGCAGGGAACTGGCTAAGGCAGTCACACACTGATCCAACCATCAGAGAGCAAGAAACCCGAGAACCAGAAAGGCGAAGCTTACCGAGCCATTTATCTCTCAGCCCTTCAATTAAAGCCACATGTGTTTATCGGCCAGGTTGGCACAATAAACCTTAACTATCTCAGTTTCCAAGGGACAAGGAACCAGTGCATAATAAAACCTCAGCACAGATTTAACAGTATCTGAAGACACACCTCTTCTGGCTTATCCTCTGTGCTAAAAGTTTTGGTTGGAAGAAACCACACATAATGTAAGAAGAAAAGAGGTAGGGGAAGGCTTAGCAAAAATAATTTCACCATCTATTAATGGAACTTTATAACTGTGTCCTCCATCACACCACTAAGCATCCCATCCTCATTAGCTCTTTTTGTTAGTTTTAACTTTTTATTTTTATCTTATCGTTTCACTCTCTGACCCAATAAATGTAATGTTGGCCTCATTAAGCTAGTTGGCATTATCTTGGAATAATAACTTGTTGAAACTATCTTGGAATAACAGCTTGTTGAAACTACCCTCAATGTACATTATAGACTTGACTTTAAGTAAGGTAGTTGAGTTTTTTGTCATGTTGTAGGCTATGTAGTTTGCCTAGGTCAACCAGCATGCCGAGGGCACTCAAAGGGAAACACTGTACCATTCAGTCACATGGACTGCAACCCAAAGAAATGTTCTGTGGAATGGAAAGTGTTTTGGCTTAGAAAAAAGAAGACCCATATCCTAACCCTAGTTCAGCTATTAATTTTCTACAGAACCCAGAAAAATCACTCAATCATTGTAGATTTTCATTTTCTTGGTAAGAAAAGAAATATATTAAATTGGACATATATTTTCAAGTGTTCTCCAGGTGTAACTATTCAATAGTAGTTATACCTGGCCAGTGTATCTGTTAGATGAACTGCAAATAATACTCAAACCTGTAAAGAGTTCTCTGAAAAATTCTCTTTGGCCAAGGAAAGGAGAGGCCTCCAGGAAGATTATACAATGCCCAGCCTCAATTCTCACCTCTTTAGGAAGTCTGTATTACCTAAATGAAGCCAAACATATTTCCATCGAATTGATTCTTATTCATAGTGACCCTATAGGACAGGGGTGGAGAATCTCTTTTCTGCCAGTGGCCATTTGGATATTTACACCACCAGTTTGAGTCCTTGTTGGTCAAACATTTAATTAGCTCACCCCAAATATGATGGCTGGAACGGCTTCTCTTTGGTGAAGCATGTGATTTTAGCTGGTATTAATGATTTTTCAGGCCTTATACAGCCCTTGATTCATTCAGGTGTCCCCACTCCTGCTTTAGAATCAGAATGGGCTCTATGACACTCAAGAAGAATAGCATCAATAGGAGTCAAATTGGGATACAAATAATGTACATCATTACAGTTTGGCCCATCTGATCAGTTATTGAAAGGTATATAAAAACTCTCATGTTTTAGATGATCGGTGATACAGTCAGAGGTGGGATGTGTGCTAGGTCTTCTCATTTAAGCATTCAACAATTGTTCCTGAGTGATTGCCCTGGATCAGGTCTGAGTTAGGTCTGCATGGAAGCCAAAATTGACCTCTGCGTTCCCTGCTCTGGGAGCATTCCATCTGGAGGGAGACAAACATGGACAGAAGCACGCAAAGCACTATATGTCAAAGTAACCATTACAGTCTTAAAAGGAAAATAAATAGAGTACTGGAAGCCCCTGACTGGGGTCCACAAGGCCTCACTAAAGTGGTATTGGTGTGTGACCAAAAGGACAAGAGGAACTAACCCAGTGTGAGTCAGGGGACCATGGGAAGAGACATAGACTGCTGGTGCAAGATTTGCAGGCAGAGGTGAGCTTGTCCAGGGAAGGGTTAGAAACCAGGGTGCTGGGGAGAAGAGGCAGGCAAGCCCTGGGCTATGGAAGACCTTTCTTCTCTGGGACAGAATAACCCCATATCTCAGCAGCTCACAAACACAACCTGATGATATCGCAGTTTCTTGGATCAGGAATATTGGCCAGGCTTAGCTGGGGACTCTGTGACACGTTCTCTCAGGACACTGAGACTCTGGTCTTGACTGAGGCTTGACTAGGGAGGATCTACTCCTTCTCCTCACCATGTTAGGGACAGGGCTGTGTCTTGCATGCTGTTGGGCTAGGGAGTTTCAGTTCCTCGCTGTCTGTTTATCTGGGACCTCTTTGATTCTTTGTCACGTGGACCTCTCCAAAGGCAGGCTCCATACTCACAGCTACTTCCTGGTGCGGAGAGAGAAGAGATAACAGAGAGAGATAGACAGAGTACACAAGAGAGATGAAGAGACTGTGACCCATATGGCTCTCTGTGGCCCAAAATCAACTCAGCGACACCTCAGTGGTACATCCTTGAATCCTTCATTCAATACTTCAGTCAATTTCACAAACTCACCAGCATATTTAAGTGCCACTAAAGTTCAGCTTGGAGAGACACTTGGTAATAGTCACTTCACCCGAACATTGTCACACAGCCATTTGCTGTCATGAAGATCCCAGATAGGGTTTCCCTTCAGTCCCATGACTTATTTGATTTCATCCCACAGTTTGTAAAACCTCATGGCCATGTTCCCTTGACTCAGCCGTCGCATGTCACCTTGATAAACAAGATTGTCATTCAGAGTCATGATCATTCAATAGCTCGTTCAACTGGCAGCTGTTCATCCCTTTGTTTGGGGCAAAATTTTTGCCTAGCACTACTTCTGACATCACATTGCTGAGCCACAATGATTGTGCACAGAGACTTTCTTGGTGTCTGATGCCAGGGTATATAATTAAATCACTTTGATCAAGACTGAGATGATTCAGTTCTTTCGTGACAACCACAATGAATCATTTTTGTACGCCAACCATGGTAGGCGCTCCACCTGTAGTAAAGCAACTTAACTTTCAAGTGTTAGCCACTGTTGTTTTCATGGATGAAACAAATCTGCCTGGCTTCCAGTGACAGCAGTTCCTCTCGTGTGTCAATCTCTTCATTTATCTGACAAAGGCAAAAGGTCATTTGAACGGTATTTGTTATATCTTGTCACAAGCCAGAGAGAAAAATTGGCATTTCTTTCAGAGTCCTTCTGTGCTTTTTCAAGATCTTGTGCTGTCAGTAATCAGATATCAGCCAGTTCTCTGAGACAAACTCACACTCAAACCATGTTGCTTGGTCTGGTACAACTGCACAGCAGCCACCATGCACTCTTCCACAAACTCTCTAGGCGAGGCCTGTTTCTTTGTGATTGCTTGTTTACCGCACAGCTTGTCGGAATATTGTTGTCGCTATCACAACACGGGCGAGTGAACACTTCCACTTGTTGTGATTCCAAACTCTGGGAAGAGCATTGCTTTTATCCAGATACGATTGCTTTATTGAGTGTAGCAAGTTTGGGGCTGTAACGATCCTCTCTAGATTGACCTTTTTTTCATTACTGCTACAGCATCATCACAAACTAGGCACACAGGTTAACCTCTGACTTCAACAGAAATATCTTCATCTGTCCATTTCTCTTGGGAAGATTAACACTCTGTATCAACTTTTCTTTGTACTCGTCATTTGTATGATGTCACACCACTTAAATTTTAATAACTTTTCAATATGTGTGTTATCGGTGATGCAATTCATTTGCTTTGACCCCTGTTCTAACCCTGCATCTTGGATTTGGCTCATATCCAAGTTTATATGGAGAGGCTCCACACTTTGGGCAGGTTATCAGGAGAGTTCAAACTCTGGAAAAGGACATCAAGCCTGATAAAGTAGAGGGGTAGGGCAAAGAGGAAGACCCTCGTCAAGATGGATAAACACAGTGCTTACAACAGTGGGCTCAGACCTAACAATTGTGAGGATGGGGTACAACCAGGCAGTGCTTGTTGTACTGTGTTGCCATGAGTTGGAGCTGACACTATGGGACTTAACAACATGCCGTCTGCTGAGGAAGGAAAGTAGGGTACTAAGCAGCAAGTTGAAATTATTTCATTTGTATTTGAGAACATTTATGATAGTAGCCTATTTAATTAGAAATTTCCCTTAAACCAAATAAAAAAGAAAATTAAAGTAAAGAGATTGTGAAGCTATTAAATTTTAAAGCTTAATAGAGGATAAATCCTCTATCAAGTACTAGTAGGGTACAGAGGAGGAGATAGAATTGAGGGTAAATGTGAGTCATTGTGCCTTTAGTAGAAATTTAAAATAACAATCAGATGAATTTTGGCTTAGGGTTACCAGAATTAACAATGAAAATCCAAAATGCTCAGTTAAATTTGGATTTCAGATTAATAAGTACTCTTTTGGCATAAGCATATTCCACGTAATATTTGGAAAAGGGATATGCAAAAATTTCAATTACCTAATATTTTCCTGGCAAACCTAGACCTAGAGCAGTACCATCTCTAGATTTAAGACACTGAACAGGAACACCTTCGCAGCTACCTGTAGAAGAGAAGAATGTGCCCCCCTCAACCACAGGTGTGAAGTCGTGGGAATCGCCTGCTCTGTATTCTCAGTATTTCACTATCTGACACATTTCCAGGGAGTAGAATGGAACCTACTACAAAATAATGACATGCTGATTTCTCCAGTGCAGGAGACTATTCAGTCCTGTTGTTCTACAAATGGCATTAATGAGAAAATCAGTCATAGGCTTATTTTCTCTCGGGGGCCCAGTTATCATAAAAAAGAATCATGACATTTTACAGCTGAAAGAGATCTTAACCACAATTTAGTGCAATTCCCTCCTTTTCAGATGAAGAATTGGAAAGCACTAGCAGTTGGAGACTTGTCAAAGGTCATACAGTAAATGGCCCTGATTCTGTGACACTCACCATGCTCAATCCACTCTGAGTGTTTTCTCATTTAATCCTCACCATAACCCTGATGGAAAGTGGTATTAACACAATTTTATAGATGAGGAAAGAGTCTGACTAGATTTAACTAGCTTAGTTTAAGGAGAAAGGTAGAAACTGTGAGTTGAAATGAAATCTGAATCTTAAATCAATTATCTTGTAAAAAGATTGAAGAAAACAAACCTGCCTCTGAACCAATATTAAGCTTTCTCTTAGCCCCACGCACCATCACACATTCTGCAGACCCCCCCCACCACACACACACACAATCACACAATGCAAGGCACCATAAAAATGTGTACCATAACCCCTACAAACTTTCACTTACTCAATACTTTGACACACATACATCATAGACACTGTGATAGTTACATAATCTTGCATCAATTTGAGGGTATTAAGAGTGAAGGGGTGAAGTCTAGCCTGTCAATCTCCTTGTGGGCATGGCCTTCTCATGAGGATTCCGGGTCTTCCTCGCTCTCTTGGCTTTGGTCTTCCTGTTGATAAGCTATGCAAGAACCTCTCTCTGTTGAAGTGGTGCACTCAGAGAGCTGGAGGAGCCATGTGGAGATCCATACCAACGCTGGTATGCTTCTACCCCCATTGGGTTCACAAGACTTTTCACTCACTGACCTGTGATCTTCCTGAATTCTGCATCACTGCATGGGGCTGCATGAGTCTGAAGAGAAATTTATGGACTAGTATCAGATTTATGAGCTAATATCAGACTTATGACCTCATTTGGACTGGGCTGGGATGTTTTCTTGATATACAATTACTCTTTGATATAAAGCTCTTTGAATTTGTTTCTCTAGTCAACCCAGACTAACACAGACACACACTACACAACATGTATATCCACATTACACCGCAATCACACACCACACCATGCACAGATCATTCAACACACAGCACATCTATAAAACACAAATATAACACACACAAACACACACACTGCACCAATCTCTCTAAGGCATAAATTGTTCAATTGCATAATATACCTCTGAAAGAAGTGAACAAATTTAGGATTTTTTAAAGCAAATCTCCTTCTGAAATGGAAATGAACAACTTGAAATATCATCCCCACACAGGAATGGCAGGATTTCAATGCAGATATTTGCTTGTGAGTTCTTGATTGGGACTTTTTATTCTGCTTTGCTTCTTTTAATCCTTACTTCTCTCACATTAGCAAAGTTATCTATGATGCATTAATACATTTTAATATGCCCTATACTTAAATTTTAATTTCAGTGTCAGTAATTGCAAATCTGGCTAGAATTTGCATCATAAGGGAAGGAATTTTTACATACAATGGGGAAATCTGAGCCCCAATAAAATCAATCAAACATTTAGGTAAGAATCATAAATTTGCTGAAAGCAACCAGTGCTTGCTAAAAGCAGTGTGAATGTAATGATGTTTCTGCATTCCAGGTACACATTTAAGCATATAAATCATGCGATTTATGGGAGTCCAGTGCGATTGTAAAAGTTTTCTAGGCTAACTACTAACTTGTGTTTTAGTAAGTACTCTCCTGTTATCTCATGACAGACTTTGACCACCAATGCAGTAGGCATTTACTATGAACCGAAGGGGAGCCTTTTCACTTAATTTTCTTCTGACAAATGAAATAACGTAGTTGAAACAAAAGCTTTTCTATTCATCTAAAACCCCTTGTCTAAATCTCTTAGGGGAGACACTGGTAGAATTCTCACTTTCCATGCTGGATGCCTGAGTTCCATTCCTGGGCAAGGCGGCACGTGTGCAGCTCCCACTCATCCAGCAGGGGAGGCTTGTGTGCTGCTATGATGCTGAAGAGGTTTCAATGGAGCCTCCAGACAAAGTGGATAAGACACTCCTAGCAATTCTTCCAAGGATCAGTCAGTGAAAACCTGTCTGAATGTTTTAATATCTGCAACAAAACGTGCAACATTCCATCGTGTTGTTTGTAGATCATGGTCACTCACAGGTGGATTTGAAGGCAGCTAAATACACCAAAACCAAAACCACATAGTTAGAATAGTCTAGTGTATGCTCACTTTTCATTTTATTTGGAAAATGTGAATACAAAGTCAAATTTTTCTTAGTACTGGCGATAAAAATAAAGCTGTGGCTATACGAGAGTTTATGTTTTAAAATTCATTTCTTGTTTGTTTGTTTTTCCCTAAAATATTTTAACCTCTTTTATTATTTAGCTAAGGAACATGTGCCTGGAGTATTTGGAACACAAACTTTGGAAAGCAAACAAACTTTAGGATAGGCATTAATAGGTGTGACTTACTCATGTAAAGGAGTTTCAAAATAATTAAAAATGACATAATTATAGGAAGAGAGAGGTAGAAATAGTGATGTAGACATTATCACTCCAGTTCCTAACAGGTATTCATACTTTACTTATCAAAAAGTTCCAAGGATCATGTCACCAAAATATAAATACCTCTAGCCTGTCCATCTTTCTTCATCCCTATGTCTAGTTCTCTAAACTTCTCCCATATGCCTTCTGATAACTCTGGTCTGAGCTCCCTACTGCCCCAGTCAAGTCTACCTTCCCTCTTTCAAGACTTTCCTTTCTCTGGTCTGCTGGGAGTGCATGATCTTTCTCAAACACACGGGATCAAATAGCCACTTCCAATGGCTTTGCGCTGCCCTAAGTCTAAAATCATGTGAAGGATTCTTCAGACACATCTCAGGTTCTGTTCCAGGCACCACAATACAAGTGACATCTCAATAAAGCAAGTTACACAATTGTTTTGGTCTCTCAGTGCATAACATGTTATGTTTACACTTATACTTTAATTTATTAAGAATTAACTTATTTAAAATTATGAATGATAATTTCATCTACTTTGAATTATGGAAAAGTTTGAGATATTGTAAGAATTACCAAAATGTGACAGAGACACAAAGGGAGTACATGCTGTTGGGAAAAAAAAATGTTGATAGGCTTGTGTGAGTCATGGTTGTCACAAGCCTCCAATTTGTAAAAAAAAAAAAAAAAAGCATCTTCAAAGTTCAATAAAGCGAAGTGCATGATACGAATTCTACCTTGCAAGTCTGGCTAGACCAGAGGATGTACACTGGTACAGCTAGGAACTGGAAATACAGGGAATCCAGGGTGGATGATCCCTACAGGACCAGTGGTGAGAGTGGCGATACTGGGAGGGTAGAGGGAGAGTGGGTTGGAAAGAGGGAACCGATTACAAGGAACTATATGTGACCTCCTCCCTGGGGACGGACAACAGAAAAGTGGGTGAAGGGAGACGTCGGACAGGGCAAGATATGACAAAATAACAATTTATAAATTATCAAGGGCTCATGAGGGAGTGGAGAGTGGGGAGGGAGGGGGGAAATGAGGACCTAATGCCGGGGGCTTAAGTGGAGAGGAAATGTTTTGAGAATGATGAGGGCAATGAATGTACAAATGTGCTTTACACAATTGATGTATGTATGGATTGTGATAAGAGTTGTAAACCCCCAGTAAAATCATTTAAATTTTTTTTTAAAAGCAAAGTGCAAAGAAGTAAGATATGCTTATTCTACCTTATGAAACCTGAATGTTTTACTACCTGCTTCCTTAACCTTTTTGATTATACTGTAACCAACTTCTTATTCACTAATCACAACGACACTGGTCTTTTCTCTGATACTAGAATTTATTACAATTTTTCCTATCCTAAGGCAAGTTGTTCATCATGCCTGTTCCTTTCAATTATTATATGGTTAATTTATAACCATACTTTAAGTGTCATACAAAAAGTCTTGTATACTGTGTGGTAGTTACATAATCTGGTGTCCACTTGAGACTGTTAAGAGTGAAGAGGTGGTGTTTTACCTGTCAATCAGGTTGCAGCTTGATGACCTTATTGGGAGGCACTAAGGAGATAAGTAGCTCACTGGAGGCCAGATCCACACACTTCCAGCAAGACATTCCTGTTGAAAAGCCACATGGAACTACACTGATAGAACCAGAGCCCTGGAACTGGAGGAGCTATGTGAAGACCCACACCAATGCTGGGATACTTCCACTACCACAGGATCCACAAGGCTTTCTACCCACTAACCTATGATCTTCCTGTATTTGGCATCACTGCATGGTTGTGTAAATCTAAAGAGGAATTTATGGATTAGTTTAGACATATGGGTTAATTTCAGATTTAGAGACTTGATCTAGACTGGGCTGGGATGTTTTCTTAGTGTACAATTGCTCTCTGATATAAAGTTCTCTCTTACACACATATGAGTGTCTATGAATTTGTTTCTCTAGTAAACTCGGACTAACACACACTGGGAATCCTTCTCTCACTTCCTTAATAGAGACAGTTGGTAACACTATTCAAAGTACTCATTAAACAGAGAAAAACAGTTGCCATTAAATTAATTCTAACTCCTTTTGACCCCACATGTGTCAGAGTAGAATTTGTACTCAATGGTGTTTTCAATTGTTGCTTTTTGAACAGTACATTGTCTAGCGTTTCTTTTGTGCTATCTCTTGTTGTTATCGGGTGCCATTGAGTCACTTCTGACCCATAGTGATCTCATGCACAACAGAACAAAATGCCATTCTCACAACTGTCCCTGTGCTTGAGCCCCTTGTTGCGATGTCAGTGTCAATCCATCTCCTTGAGGCCCTTCCTCTTTTTTGTTGCCCCTCTACTTTATCAAACAGGATGCCCTACTCCAGAGACTGGTCTCTCCAGACAACATGTCTAAAGTATGTTAGATGAAGTCTCACCATCTTTGCCTCTAAGGAACATTCTGGCCCTGCTTCCTCCAAGACAGATCAATTTGTCCTGTTAGCAGTCCATGGTACTTTCCATATTTTTCTCCAACATCACTATTCAAAATCACTGATTCTTCTTTGGTCTTCCTTGGTCAATGCCCAACTTTCATAAGAATACGAAGCAACTGAAAATACTATGACTTGGATTAGGTGCACCTTAGGACCCACAGAAACATCCTTGCTTTCAAACACGATAAAGAGTTCTTGTGCAGCAGATGTGTCCAATGCAACACATATGCTGATTGCTGCCTCCATGAAGATTGATTGTGAACCCAAGCAAGACAAACCCTTGACAGCTTCAAACTTTTCTCCATTTATCATGTTACTGGTCCAGTTGTAAGGAATTTGGTTTTCACATCAAGTTGTAATCCACACTGAAGACTGCAGTCCCTTATCTTCAGCAACTACCTCAATGCTTCTTACTTTCGTCAAGCAAGATCGGGTCATCTGCATATTGCAGGTTGTTAATGAGCCTTCCTCCAGTCCTGATGTCACAATATTCTTCATATAATTCAGCTTCTCTAATTATTTGCTCAGCATACAGATTGAATCTGCTCAGCATACAGATGGACTCTTCTGAGCCTTCCAATTGTTTGCTTAGGAATACCATGGAATAAAAAGGACCTGATTAAAAAAAAAAAAGAATATATATGATGAAAAGATACCACCTTGGTGTACACCTTTCCTGCCTTTAAACCATTCAGTATTGTGGTGTCACTGGGTGAGTTCTTATTATCAAGTTACTCATTAAATGATTAACTGCTTATGCCAGCCAGGAACTCAGATTTTTTTGAAATTTCCTTTGTAGCACTTACCGCAATTTGTTCAAATGTTTGTTCTTATGAGTTTTCGCCTAGTGTTCTTTCTCCACTGTTTCCAATGTTTCCAAAAGTCCTGTAACCCATTCTTCATCGATTTTCCTATACATCATAAACTTGGGTCGAAATGAAAATAAACAAAGAATCCACTGCCATTGAGTCCACTGCTATTCATAGGGACCCTATGTGGGGTTTCTGAGCCTATAAATCTTCAGAGGAGCAATAACATCATTATTTTATTGTGGAGTGACTGGTGGGTTTGAGCTATTAACTTTGTAAATAGCAGCCCAGTATCTAACTCACAACATCGTCTAAACTGGAAATATTTAAACATCATTGATGCTGAAGTCATGTCCAACCAATGAATCCAGAAACCCTGAATATGATCTGTACTACAGTATTTTTTATGTTTGAAGAGAATGCTATTAGTTTATTTTTCAAGTTATCAAGATGACTGCAAGGGCAGTGAATTATTTAATATGGCACTTCGGGCCATAGTCTCTGTAGTTCCCACCAAATGACCTTCTACTGACGGATCTGGGTAAGAGAGACATCACCTGGGGGAAGATTCTGGTAGGAATCTATGCTGAGTGCTTGCTAACAGGATCCAGTGTAATTGCCATCCTGATGCATATAAAATGGGCCATCTGAGAAGCAGGAGAGAAATTTTCACTACCACAAAGAACAAAGATTGGAAATTGTCTTCTGCACCCTGAGACCCTGGCACAGTGAACCTCCTTGATCCAGAAAAGAGTGTTGAGGAGTGGCAGATAAGCAGCAGCAGCAGCAGCAGCAGCAGCAACAGATCCAGGAGCCAGAGCAAGTAAATCTGAGTACTTTCTGACAGGCGGCTGGCTTGCGAAATAGGCTGCCTCTGGGAACTTAATTGGGGGACCTGAGCCTGCTGGCCCTCAGAGGTGGAGTTGAGTGCCTTCATGTTGAGGCTGCGTAACGTTAGGTGCCTCTGTGCACTTAATTTGGAGGGTTGTGTTCCCTGGCCCACAGAGCTTGAGCCAAATGCCTTTGGTTCCCTGTGAGAGAGCGTTTAGGTTTTCCAGGAAGGAGAACTTGGGCTTCCTGTGAGGGACAGCTCTTCATTCGTATAACTGAGAGCATCTTTTGAGAGTTCTGTGTGGCCCCTGCAGTGAATTACAGACCCTAAGGAAAATTAGCATTGTAGAAACAGGTGTAGGAGACAGAGCACAATGACTCAAACAGGGCAGAGAATATCAAGAATGAGTGGGTTAGGGGGTTGGGATAACTCCAAAAAAACAGACTCACAAATAAAGAAAATAATTAGCCAAAGTTAAAGGCAATATAAAATTTTTTGAAGCACCTTCTAAGTGCTCGGTTGATGAGCTTTCATCTAAAAGGTAGACAAATTAATCTTTATCTCTAGCCTCTAAGAAGATGTAATCTAAGTGGAGCCATTCTTTAAAAGTACATCAATATATATGAGGGGGCTTCAAAAAGTTTGTGGGAAAATTCCATTTTCATCCTATTTCAGTTTTCTATGAACTGTTTGATGCCCTATAGTTATATGTAAACATACTAGGAAAGTAAGAAACTTTTAATGGAAATATCTCTTCCCAAACATTTGAAAAATATGATTGACTTGAGAAAGTAAGAGAATAAATGGCAGAGATCAGAGAGTTGGACTACCAACATGCAAATAATTTGACAATAAGCAAACAAATAAATAAAAGCAAAATAACGAGAATAGAGGTTGCTGTTTTAACATAACTTAGCCATTTGTCACAAGACCCTCTTGCCCAGAAAGATAACATTGTAAACTACTAGGCATCTTCCTGTTCATTTTTTAAAAATTAGAAAACAAATGTATCTGGATGAATAGTTTGCTCACCTGGGCAACTCATTTTTGAGATTTCTCAGGTGGCCAATCAGCTGCTTTATCAAACTCACTTCAAGACCTTTATCTTGCTGTGTCCGCTGCATGTGTACTATTATGTTATGAACTTTGCTTATCCCAATTATTTTCCCACTTTGAAACATCTACCTTAATCTACTGGACCCTAGATATAGAAGTAATCTGTTGATATCTCTTTCCGGAAGTTCTGTGAGGATTTTGTCAAAGTCATCTATGACTGACCATCCTTATGAAAATCCCCTTAGATTTTAAAAATTACATGTTTGTTGAAACCTTCGTTGCTATGGATACTATTCCCCCCCCTCCCCGAAACATAAATACACATAGAATAATTACAATCAGAGGTTTTTGTTCATTTTTTTTTTTCAGGAATGAACAGGACCAATATTAAACCAAGAGAACACACCTAATCTCCAATGGGAACTGCCTTCTGCTTCCTTGAAGATAGAATGGTCTAAAAACCAAGATTAGCTTCCCTCCCTTTGATGAGATAAATTCAGAGAATTCTGTGAGTTTGTAGATATCTTCAATTTAGAAAATGTTTATAGCTAGACTTAAGTTAGCCACAACAAAGAAATTTGCGTGCTAAGCAAATAACCAGAGAAGCTGAATTGCATGAAGAAGGATGTGGCATCAGGCTCAGAGGAAGGCTTAGTCACACCTACAATACACAGGTGATACAATATTGCCTGATGAACTTGAGAAGGTCTCAAACCACTTGCTGATGAAGATAAAGATTTGTAGCCTTCAGTATGGATTGCAACTCACTGTGACAAACAAAACCCTTACAACGAGACCAATAGGAAACACTATTATAAATGAAGAAAACATGATGTTGCCAAGAATTTTGTCTTGCTCGGATCTGCTATCAATTCTCCTGGAAGACTACGCAAGAGACCAAAAGATGGGTTGTATTGGGTAAATCTGCTTCACCAGACTGCTTTACAGTGTTTAAAAGCAAGGATGTTATTTTAAGAACTAGGGTGTGCCTGGCCCAAGCCATGGTATTTTCAATTGCCTCATATGCATATGAAACATGGACATTGAATAAGGAATATCAAAGAATTGACATATTTGAATTGTGGTGCTGGGGATTAATATTGAAAGTACCATCAATTGCTAAAGGCAAAGATGATTTTATTGGCTTGGTTTAACACGAGTTAGACTCAATTCAATAACCATTACAGGTGATCTGCCATCTGCTAAGAAAAAATGCAAAGATGTATGGGACAGATGTTTTGTTTACTGCAATGTCAGCACCATGTATACTTTGATCTCTTCTAAAAGACCAAGATAATGTGGAAATGATCTGACTGATTAATTGAAACATAGCACAGAATCTGGTCAGGAAAAAAATAGGTTCTGGCCAATCCCCTCTAGTCACAGGCAAGGGACTCCAACAGCTTTACTATCAGACAGGGATGATCATAAACTTGATAATGGTGCATTGAATCTTGGTATAAAATGATACTTGGTCTCCCTCTTGACCCAGCCTGAATTTGTTCTAGGCTCAAGTATTTCTACTTGTTCCACAACAGAAATTTCTTCTCTGGCTTTGAAAATATTGATGGTGGTCCTTTCATTCTTACTCTTTATTTGTATTTTTATCTTTATTTTATTATTTTCTTCTTATGGTTTTGTTTTCTTTTTATTATTGTTTCTGTTGGGTTTCACTGTTTGTGAAGCACATAAGGAGTGAATGCATAGAGACAGTAGCTGATTAAATGGTTTCTCAGGGATGTGGAGGGCAGATGGGGCATGGGGAGGGTAAAGAGATTTGGAGAGCAAGGAGTGAATGTGGGAGGAGGGGAAAAAACACTAGAACTGATTGTGATGATGTATATACAACTCTTTTTAAAAGCAATTTTCCCATGTAAATGTATGATATGTGAATACTATCTCAAGAAAACGCCTGATTAAAAGAAAGAAACTAATGTTGACCAATGGTTATCATGGGTGATGGAGAAAGAGTTGATGCTTAGGGGGAATTGAATTTATGCTAATGGTGGTGGAATAATTTATAAAATGATAACAATAATGGTTGTATAGCATAAGGAGTATAATCAATGTTTCTGCATATACATGTAGAAGTTGTGGAATTGGAGAATGTCTTGTTGGGTATATTTTTGCCACATTTAGAAAAAAAATAATCACATGAATAACGATGAGTAAAATGAAGAAGAAAATGTTCTAGAATTGACTGTGGTGATAATTGTACAACTCTTCATGATATTATTGAATTGAATTTCATGCAAGTAGATGAAGTACTAATAAAACTGTTATAAAAAGAAATATAAAAAACAAACAGGATTCTTCTAAACTTGGTTGATATACTTGTACCATAGCATCATTCGAATAATTCCATTGATTACAATCTTGGGACAATGCAATAATGCAATAAACACTCATAGATTTGTTATCTTGATAGATCGTGAAGTTCAGGAGAACAGAAATAGTATGTGATAGAATTCTAACTAGAATCCGTTTTTTGTTCCACTAAGGATCACCATCAGTCAGAATGGACTCAATGGTAGTCAGTTATACCCTCATGCAAAGAGTCCTGCTGGGTCTGTGGTTCAACAGTTCAAATCCATCCACCACATTGAGGGAGAAATATGAGGTTATCTGTTCAGATAGATATTCACAGTCTCAAAAGTTCTGTATAGGGGTCATTATGAGTCATAATTAATTTGATGACAATGGGTTTGGGGATATATTGAGAATCCTTTGGAATTTCTGGATGTTTTTGACAATAGAAAGATAGACTCCAATTTGAATTTGTATTATTTATTTAAAATAATATTTTATACTTTCACTTAACTGACAAGCAAGAGTTTTGTTTTTAGTTTGTTTCCAATTAGGTGAGTAATGTATTTATCACTATTAAAATATTTAAGCTCTCAAAATACTGTGGATTTTAGCAACTATAAAAATATGCTCTCTCTTTGTGAATGAGAGGGAGTGCAGTGTGGGACCCAAAGCCCATCTGTAGGCAACTGGACCTAGCCTTACAGAAGGGTTGTGGGGAGGAGATAAGCCAGTCAGGGTGCAGTGTAGCAACAATGAAACATACAACTTTCCTCTAGTTCATAAGTGCTTCCTCCCCACCCACTATCATGATCCCAATTCTACCATACAAATCTGGCTAGAACAAAGGATGTACACTGGTACAGATAGGAAGTGGAAACACAGGGAATCCAGAATGTATGGTCCCCGCAGGACCAGTGGTGAGAGTGGCAATACTGGGAGGGTGGAGGAAGGGTAGGGTAGAGAGGGGGAACCAATTACAAGGATCTACATATAACCTCCTCCCTGGGGAATGGACAATAGAAAAGTGGGTGAAGGGAGACATCGGCCAGGGCAAGATATGACAAAATAATAATTTATGAATTATCAAGGCCTCATGATGGAGGGGGAAGCGGGGAAGGCGGGGGGAAAATGAGGAGCTGACATCAGGGGCTTACATGGAGAGCAAATGTTTTGAGAATGACGAGGGCAATGAATGTACAAATGTGCTTCATACAATTGATGTATGTATGGATTGTGATAAGAGTTGTATGAGCCCCAATACAATGATTTTAAAAATATGCTATTTTTTAAGGCAATATAGATTTAATCAGTTATATTTAGTTCCAAATGCAGAAATATATTTTTAAAGATATGGATGTTTTACTGCAGTATATGATACAATCAAGTGCTGAAAATGAAATAAATTGTTCTAACAAAACTCAAGCAATAGAGAAAATGTTTTCAGCTTTATTGGTTTTAAAATTAATGTGTGCTTTGACTATATTTATAGCACTTTTGTTGAACAGAACTTTTAAATTCAAGTATATTTCATAATGCTTCTATTGTAGCTTAATTTCTACCTTAAGCTCAAAAGATGCAAATTCATAGTGAATTTATAAATGATCCAATTTTGTTTTTAAAAAAACAGAACTAAAAAATATTTTTGTTGTGAATTAGAAGATGATTAAATCTTTTAATTACATTTGAAGCAATGTTGGGAAACATAGAAATTGTTAACCTTGATATGTAATTACATGAAAGTGAATTTAGGAAAATTTAAAACTATTCCATATTATCATTGGAGATACTAACATGGAATAATTTATCCTATAATTATTATACATTTCACAGAGCTACTGCAGAAATATTGTAAAAATAATGGCACTGGCAAATTTTCTTTATTTCTAAAAAATGGGAATACTTTAAAGGTGCCAACAGTAACCAAAACAAAAAAAAAAAAAGGAAAAAAAATAGCCACCACGTAGTTTTACTCTACTTTATTTACTTCAATGTTTTTGTTGTTATTGTTGTTAGTACCTGATGCTTACCAGTATGAAACAGGTGTGTGACCTGCAATTCAACCACATCCTTTCTCCCCCTACTTTCCTTTTGTTGGGTGCCCACTCGCTCGAACACAGATATGTTCTTCTTAAACAACCGATACAGCAATATAATGCATGCTTTTGTGAACTTACTTAAACACATCAGGATTGGAGGAAGGCTTATCAACATTTGATACACAGGTGAGACAACCTTGATTGTTGAATGTGAGGTGAACTTGAAGCACTTGCTGATGAAGATCCAGGGTTGCAACCTTCAGTAAGGTTTACAACTCAATGTAAAAAACAAAAACAAACAAACAAAAAACCCCTCACAACTGGACCAGGAGGGTGGCATCATGGTAAATGGAGAGAGAATGGGAGTTGTCAAGGTTTTCATCTTGCTTGGACCCACAGTCAATGTTCACGGAAGCAGCAGTCAAGAGATCAGATGGAACATGACATTGGGTAAATCTACTGCACAAGATCTCTTTAACGTGTTGAAAGGCAAGAATAGTATTTTGACACTAAGGTGCAACCCACTCAAGCCATGATATTTTCAATTTCTTTATATACATGTGAAAGGTGGACTTCGAACCAGGACAATCAAAAAAGAATCAAAGCATTTGAATTATGGTACTGGCAATATATATTGAAAGTACCATGGACAGTCAAAGAACAAACATATCTGTCATAGAAGAAGTACAGCCAGAATACTCTTTAGAAGCAGGGGTGGAAATACTTTGTCTCACCTACTTTTGGCAGGTTCTCAGGAGAGACCAGTCCCCTGAAAAGGTCACCATGATTGGTACAGGAGCAGCAAAGAAGAGGAAGACGTGTGACAAGATGAACTCACACAGTAGCTGTGATAACGGGCTCAAACTTAATAACAATTTTGAGGATGGTGCAGTTCTGGGCATTTGCAGGGACAGTGAAATATTTAATGTGGCTTTTCTAGCCCAAAGTGGGGTTTTTCTGGGAACTTAATTCAGGGAGCTGGTGAGGTAGTTATTGTACCAACCTGGCTGATAAACACATGTGGGGTTAATTGAAAGGTGAAGGGATACATGGCTCGGTGAGTCTCGCTTTTCTAGTTCTCGGGTCTCTTGGTTTGTAATGGTCCGACCAGGGTGCAGTGCCTTAGCCAGTTCCCTGCTTCAGCTTGCAAGGCTCACTTCCTGCAAGACATCCCTGAAGAGAAGCCACATCAACCTGCCCCTATGCAGCTCTGGTGCTTGAGCAGCCATGTGGAGTCCCCTGCCAGCACTGAGATGCTTACACGTTCACTGACTCGGCTTTCCTCCTGCAGTTGGTGTCACAGTGTGTGTTTTATGAGATGGAGGAGGACTTTATAGATTGGTATCGGACGTATGAGTTAATGTTGGACTTGTGGGTTTGGGTAGCACTGGGTTGGGATGTTTCCTTGATGTGCACTTACCATTTATATAAAACTCTCTCTTATACATGGGTTTCTGTGGATTTGTTTCTCTAAAGTTCCCAGGCGAATACAGCTGGATTCAAAGATTTTAGAATGAATGCCGTCAGGTTGAGTCAAATAGCAAAGTGGTATGCCCTTTGGACTGCTTACTAACAGATTCGACAGGACTGTGCAACATATCCTAATAAACAATTCAACCCTGAGCATTTCTCACTGGTATGACAACTTGTTAAATTCTTTAATAAAGACTTTAATCAGTAATTTTGTTTATGCATTCTCTGTAGCTGTTGCAGTGGATATTTGAACCTAAAGATCAAGTAGAGAATACTAATTCAGACAACACAGCAGTGTTTCCTTCTGTTTCACATAGGGTTACTATGAGTCAAAACCAACTTGATCGCACCTAATAATATATTATGTCCAGCGCAAAATAAACAATAATGTATTTATTTACCTACTTTTATGCTATACGAAGTGTTTTTATTTTTAACTCATCACTACAAATGAGACTTAAACTTGTTGGTACACGTAGGTCTAGTTAATACCATTTAACTGCGATACTTGGTTCTACTGTATTCCACTAAAACAATCAGACATCAATGTGATGGTCTCCCTCTATACTGGTTCTTGGCTTTTAGCCCTAGCTCACTCACCTTCTAGTCATTGTCCTCTCAGTCTGTGTGTTTATTTTCTAAAACTTTGAGCTGGTGCAGAGTGATTTCTGTTTTCTTTGTTGCTGGTGTTCCATTAAGTAGGCGCAAAATTGTTTCTTCTAAAGTGATTAAATGTGTAGACTATTCAAAAAAATTTTACAAAAAGAAAAATATTTTATTTTCTTCTAGTAAGCATTGTCAAACTGTAGCATATTTTAAAATACAAATAGCTCCATAATTAAAAGTGCATACAGGTGTCCTTGTACACTTTTTTTTAAAGATCACTTTATTAGGGGCTCTAACAGCTCTTATAACAATCCATACATCAACTGAATCAAGCCTATTTGTAATATGTGACCATCATCATTTTCTAAACATTTACTTTCTATTTGAACCCTTAGTATTAGCTCCTCTTTCCCCCCAACCCACCCTCTAGAACACTTGATAAATTATAAATTATTATTATTTTCATATCTTACACAGATTGCTCTTTCCCTTCATCCACATTTCTGTTGTTCATCTCCCTGAGGAGGGAGGGAGTTATGCATCAATCATTGATTGGTTACCCTTTCTCCTCTCCTCCCCCTACCTTCTCCCTACTCTCCTGGTATGACTATTCCCATTTCTGTTCCTGAGGGGTTTATCTGACCTGGATTCTGTGTGTCATGAACTCTTATCTGTACCAGTGTACATGCTCTGGTCTAGCCAGAACTAAAAGGCAGGACTGAGGTCATGATAGTGAAGGGGGAGGAAGCCTCAAGGAACCAGAGGTGCTTCATTGGTGCTACACTGTGTCTTGGTTGACTCATCCCTTCCTTGAGAATTGCTGGGTTTAACGTAAACAGACATGTACTTATCCTGGGTAACAGAAGATAATCCAAATGAAATTTCATTGCCATAGATTTTATTCCAACCTAAAGTATCATATAATGATAATATCAAACCAACCAACTAAACAAATAAACTTGGTTCCATTGAGTTTATTCCAACTAATATTGGCCTTTTGGGACAGAATAGAACTCCCCTTGTGCGTTTCTGAATCTGTAAATCTCCATGGAAGTAGAAAACCTTGTCTTTCTTCTTCAGAATGGCTGGTGGTTTTGAACTGCTGAGCTTGTGGTTAACAGCCATATGCATAACTACTACACCACTAGGGCTCCTATAATGATAATAAGCTCTAAGAATTTCCTTTCCTATACATCTTGGCCAACATGTGAGGTGTTAGTTTCTGAAAGCTGCTTTAAGACACCGTAACATCACAAAGTGGAGGGCTTAGGAAACAGATCTGGAAGTGATAGCTGGTAGGTGGCATTAAATCAATTTATAACGCATAGTACCCATATAGTGGTTAAAAAATTGATGACAAAATGGACGAGACTAATCTCTAAAATCAGTATAAAATTGCATCATCTCAATAAGAAAAAGATTAACAACCAATTAAAAAGTAAGTAAAGGACATTAACAGTTGATTCATCAAAGAAGACATACAGATGGCCAACAAACATAGCTAAACAACAATTCAATACCACCTTACCCCTACATTGATAGCCCAGTTCAATAACACTGATAATACATACTGGAGAGGCTACTGAGAGATTGGAACAACCATACACTGTTGGAACATATGCACAACCACTGTGGTTGCGTACCATATGGTACTACCTCAAACACCTGGGGATAGGAATTCTATACTATCCAACAATCCTTTTGCTGTTGTATATCCTAATGAAATAGGAGTCATAACACAAACAGACATCTGCACACTTGTGTTTATTGTAGTACTGTTTACAATAGCAGGAAGATAGAAACAGCCTAAATGCCAATTGATAGAGAAAAAAAAAAGAAACTCTGGGCACAAACAAAGAAATACTATGCATCTCTAAAACACAAGCAAGAAATAGTGAAACATGTCATGACATGCATGGACCTGGAGAACATCATGCTGAGTGTAATTAGTCAGTCACAAAAGGACAAATATTACATGAGATCACTGTTATAAGGGGAAACTATATAAAAAACAAAGACTATCATACCAATGATATGATACTGCCAAGATGGGGAAGGAAAGGAGGGAAGATAAAGCAATAGGCTAGACTGGTGATGAGAGAGAAGAAAAATCAAGGAACTGGTAAATGGTGTGGTAGTTACATAATCTGATGTCAACTTGTGAAGGGGGTACAGTCTAGCCTGTCAATCAGGTCACAGCTTGATGACCACATTTGGAGGCATGACAGAGAGAAATATCTCACTGAAGGCCAGATACACACAGACTCTCTGCTTCATCTTCCAGATGACAAGACACATGGAGCTACCCTAGAGCTGTGGAGCTGGAGGAACCAAGAGGAGACCCACGACAGCTCTGAGATGCTTACACCAGCACTGGAGCCACAAGACTTTCCACCCACTGGTCTGTGATCTTCCTGCATTCAACATTATTGTATGTGTGTCATGAGTCTGAAGAGAAATTTGTAGATTGGTATCAGACATATGGGCTAATATTGGACTCCTGCACCTG